>NW_022711099.1:550062-574518 GCF_011630105.1 Anneissia japonica
TGTTATACACAGGAACGCACATCACGTTAGACACAGAACGCGCATCGCGTATGAAACAAAATGGCTTCTAAATTCTCAATGTCGCAACTCTTTCTATCTATGGCTCTGGCTAAGTATATCCAGACGCACACGGCGCCCTTCTTTTTCCACTAATGGAGGAAAACTTTATCACCAGAGTGCGTCCGGCCATACGATTCTGCGCTATAATATTGTTGTTGTTCCATGGGCTTAATTGTGTGTTTTATTTGGATAATAGCAACGATTTCTACCTCCGCCAAGGAGGTTATGTATTCACCGTTGTCACTGTCTGGGTACAACTTGTACGAAAGCCTATTAGGGCCACAGAAATATATATTTTTTATGTCGTAATTACCACTTATTATGTCGAAATTTCGGCATACGTGTACAATTTTTTAATTGAGAATTGACAATTAAATACGCGACGACTTGGTAACGAAAGTAGAAGTAGAAGTTTTTTTTAAGTTCAGCCGTACGGGGTGCCCCATTGTTTTGATTCCCACCATGCATTTCGGTGGAACACTTTTTTTCTGTGGAGGTGTGGAGAACTCCATCTTGTGTTTCTAGTATCTTTGGTAAAGCTGTAAAGCCGGAAGTATGTTTGTTTAACGCTTGAATGTTTACTAATTATAATAGACTCAGAAAACTTCACAAAATTTCAATTAATAAATTTAATATCTCTGTTTAAAGCGTAAAATAAGTTATTAACGTACAACCAGAAACAGATAAAATATACCGTACAGACTTTTTCAACAAAAATTCTTAAAAGTGAATATAAAGGTGTGCATGCAGCAGAAAAAAAGGTACTCGAGGCCTTATAACTGTCCATTGATTGACAGACACTTTTCACACCCTTATTCAGGGGACATCCCTATTAAGGGGACACTTTTCCGTAAAAGGAGAGGAAATGTATCTTTTTGTTGAACACCACGGCCAACCCTGCCCCCCCCCCCCCCCATTAAGTGGAAGGGATGGGGAGACTTTGTGCCCTACCCTGTTGAGGGGACACTTAATTTGTTTTTTATTGTATCACAACAACTACAGCAATCTCAAAATAAGAAAAAATCATTCAAATTTATTTACCTTTTGAGCAATAAACCAGAATTTTCGTCCGCTGAAATACAACAAAACGTTTTGGTTACTTGTCCCCTGAATAGGGTTACTCTTATTCTGGAGGCCCTCTATTAAGGGGACACTTTTTTTTAGTTCTGAAGGTGTCCCCTTAACTTTTTTCCTTTTTTAAGCTTATCGGACAGACGGTGCAGCTAAGGTACAGCAGCAAGACGAATTTTGGGAAATACATTAGGCCTACAATAATTTCAGTCGCATAGGCCTACTTTGTAAGTAAATTATTTTATTTTTAATATTAAAACAATAATTTTGGCAATACTGTACAGTAGGCCTATGAATTTTAGGTAAGGTTTTAGTCGTTTGCTTTATTTTCTTAAGTGTGTTGATCATATGAGATGACAAAAAAGTGATATTTCATTTAATTTTATTCTATGGCATAGAAATATGACATTCTGGTTTTTTTTTTTTGTTTTTTTTTTTTTTTTTTTTTTTTTTTTGTTTTTTTTTTTTGTTTTTTTTTTTTTTTGTTTTTTTTTTTTTGTTTTTTGTTTTTTACTTTCTTTGATTGCAATTTCTACGGCTCTGTACAGCAGTAATTTGAAACAGCGCACTCAATTGTTGTAGAGAAAATAAATTCATTAGCCTAATTTACGTTGGTTGTTGTGTTGATTAGTTGGCGGCTGGATTTGACACTAGTGAACAAAAACACCCGCGAAATATTCATAACATGACGATAATATAACAACAGAATACCAACATTTGCAGGTATAAAAGCCCATTTCCTGACATTTCGCTGTGTACTAAAAATAAAAGCTTCTGTGCCTACTACGCCTGGTGGGCCCTAGTTAGGAGGCCCTAATAAGCCTCTATCTAGTTTAAGCCTGGTTAGGCTGGCCTAAAAGAAAGCGAGCCCACCCTCGCTCGGCAGGCTAGGCCTTGGTAGGTAGGCCTAGCTAGCTAGTCTAGCCTAGGGCCTAGCTAGCTAGTCTAGCCTACTAGGGCCTAGAGTAGGCCTAGTTATAGGCCTAAGTCCGATGAACTAGCCGAGGCCTAAGATAAGAAATAATAGAGGCTAGGCTAGACTTCAAAACTTCGAAACTAATATTCATACTTTTTTTTAGTTTTATTACAAGATTTTACATCATAAATAAGTAATTAGGCATAATAGCCTCTTGGCTAGGTTAGGCCTAGGCCCCTACTAGTAGTAGCTAGTAGTAGTAGGCCTAGCTAGGGGCCTCTAGGCTAGGCCTAGTAATGTCAAATGATGGTATATTATTAAACTAGTTAATTTTATTGTATTGTTTGTGTAATATTACTAGTCACTCTAGTCTTAGCCTACGGAATATCCAAACCTGGATTAGACTATGCAGTTGCAGTAACGTTGAAGTAATTGAATGTTAATTCAATTTGATTCCAGACTGTATACTAAAGGCTGTCTGCGTGGGGAATATATCCTCCACGCAAAAATTTGGTGTAGAAATCTGTCATTTCGGAAAATAAGGGCTGATTTCAGCACAGATATTTTTTCGAAAGTTAGGCTTTGACCTAATCTTAAATAAACAATGTATTGCAGTAATTACAATTCTGCACACCTATTTTACTAGAAATCTGTTTATTTTTTTTGCCAAGCATGTTCATGATTTTAAATGTTATAACTATTTATTATTTCTTAATTCACTAATTAATTTTTTAACTCATTTCAGTGAAGTATTATCATTGATTCACCAAGAAATTATAAAGTACAGTAGGTTCTTCAAACCATGGGGAAACTTTCAAGGTCTGCAGTGAGTAAAAGTATCATCATTTGCAAACTGTAGAAATAAAATAATGTAGGCCTAAGTAATTATAATAAAGAAATGAAACTTAAAGATACAAGAAAAACAACAGAGTTTAAAAACAATCATAATTTGCATGACTAAACCATAAAATACCACTGAAATTTATAAAATAAGAAATAAAACAAAATGCAGTCAAAGAACCAGCACTTAGATGCTTACCTACACTTTTGATCCTTGCTGACACAATACCTATAAGTCTTATAATATTATTGCATTTTGTATGCGTTCTTCACAAGAAAAGAAACCATGTGAAAATAATGTTAGTTTCAAAACAGATTTTCTGTGAAATACATCAATTATCTTTGCACTCAAAATAAATTGGCTGTCCTTTCAACATAAAACTAAGGTCTTAAGTAAAAATTTAAAAAATAATTTCTTGTGATGCCAATAAGGATCAACATTTCTGTTATTGTTCAGACTACATAATTAATTTTTATGATATGTATTGACACCTGTGTTTTATCTTTATTTTCAGGTCAAAAATAACAAATCTGGTCAATTGTCCCTGGATAGGTTTTTCGCAAAGGTAGTACATACTACTGTGTGATAATTGGTTTCAATTGGTAGTAGTTTAAATGATGGAGGTGGCAACGATGCATTGGTATTGATGGTGGTGGTTTTGATGATCATTGTAATAATAATAATTATAATGAAAATAATAATTACTTGATATATGTCAAAATCACAAATGCACACCTGTTTAATTACATTTAATGACACACTTTTTTATAAAGTAGGTTTATATTATTATTATTATTTGTATTATTTTCTTATAGCCAACACAAAAGTTTTGTGACTTGGAAATTAAGCCCAAAGTAGATGAAAATGTAGCAGTGAAGAATGCAGATATATCAAAAGTAGAGGATAGAGGTGAGTCTGCTGGTTATTTAGATTTATCATTTATCAAATGTACTTATTATATTACTTATTTATTTTACATTTTTTTAGCAATAATAATACCCTTACTAAATTTAAATCCTTTCCGAGCCACTGGGGCTCATAGGGCTGGAGCTTATCCCCAGTTTCTGTAGTGTGAAGTGGATGAGAGTTGTACTCCCCCTGGACGGAAATAATACCCTTACCCACCGCCAAATCAATGTCATTGCATTCCATGAACAACAAAAAAATATTGAACTATTCCCCAGCAATTTGTGCCAAAAAAGCCAGTCAGCTTGGTAATTGCAGCATGTTCAGGCAAATAATCGTGCGTTAAACAGTAGGGTTATATATTCAGGTTCACCTGTTTTCATAGCATCAGGCCATGTTGACCCTTTTGGAGGGAGGGTAAGTAACATCAACTAGGCTAGGGTCTAGTTATTTTCTCCAGTTCAATTTTTTTTTTTTTTATTTATTTTCTTCCAATTGTAAAACAAACTCCAAAGTTGAATATACAAAGTAACACAAACATATTGTGATTAAAAAAAAAAGAAGAAGAAAGGTTACAAGTGACAAAAAAATTAGAAATGGAGGGAGAAAAGCAGCTCAATTGGAAACGGCATAATAAATTACGACCAAAAAAAATAGTGCAATTTTAATAATTTGAAATTATGTGTTTATTAAGTTTATTAGAAAAAGCTCTGACAAACAGCATTTGTTATTGAGATTGGTACAGTAGGTTTTTCCAGATTTCGGGTTGTTATAATCTGAAACCATGTGAACTGAGTGACGTCATGAACAACTACCAATGGTGCTCAAAATAATTGCTTTCCTCCTTTAGCTTCAGGAGGCAAACCATGGAAAAAAATGTCTGATCGAATTTTCTACATGAAGCTGAGTAGACATAGTTTCGTACACGAACGCTGATTGGTTAGCTCGTCCAATGCATAGCACATGGTTGCTGTTTCACGTACACGAACGCTAATTGGTTGGCTGGCCCAGTGTAGCGCGCACATGGTTTTAGTTTGTCTCAACAGACCCAGAAAACACCACAGCTCTGTTGTTTAGAATATAGGCATGAAGGGGAATTCCCATGTTACACCTTTGTCGTATAGGTAATCTTACAATATTTTCATGTTCTTTAGTTAAATAAAAGATATAAAGTGATAAATTAATACACTAGACACATGGTTTTATTTGAACACTTTATTATGACATTGTAAAGTGATGAATAAAAACACTAAACACATGGTTTTATTCGTAGGCCTAGAGGCTAGGTCTAGCCTAGGTAACATCGTTCGTTCATACATACGTTTATTGGGCGATACGTACGTATTAGGTCTAAGGTTACCACAAATTTAACCTCTATTGTACGCCCTCCGGTCCCTTACCGTACGTAAAATCGAGGTTCCACTGTACAGTAATTGTGAAAGGAAGAATTATGCATCAAAATGTTACTTAAAGGATCGAATGCATAGCGGAGTATACAAATATTGGTTTTTGAATTAAGTTAATACTGTATAATTTCAAAAGATTCAAATTGGATAATAGATGGGAAGAATGAGACAGTTCTATTTATTTTTGCTTGAGTTGAGTTGCTATTTTTTGGATTGGGGCAATGATTTTTAAATTAATAATAACAATTTTACAACTGTGGGGTAACAAAGTTATATTTTTTTGCGCCATGTTTTAACATACAGATTTTAAATGTATGAAACTGGGGGATCAATCAAAAATGGTTTCAGGCATGAAAAAGCATCAAGAGACAAACAACCCAGAGAAGAGTTTAGCGAACGGTATGATGATAAATATTCCAAAATGTGGAGATGATATACCACCAATTCCTGGAGAGAATCCACAAGATGTAGTGGATTCAAAAAGCATCATAGATGGCCAACAAAATTCAGAAATTATGGGTAAGTACAGGTATTGAAATAGTTTCTACAAATATAATTGTTTGTGAATCTGTAAACATAACCATTCCATTTTCTGTTACTGTTGCAATGTCAATTTCGCTAAGGCTCACTTCTTGGATATTCTTGCTACACCTGTAAGTTATCACCAAATGATAGCATAAATGTAAGTAACAAGTATGTTTGTGGGGCAAGCATGTATTCCTGTTCTGATTAGAGGTTTATTATAAATATGAATTACAATCATTATTATCAGTAGTAGCATCATCATCATGATTATAATCTTAATCTTCATCCTTATCATAAATTTCATTTCTATGGTCTTCCCCTTGTGAAATTTTGTAATTTTATATATTTTCCCTGATTATTATTTCATAATTATATATTAATTTTTAATTATATTATTACTTTACAGTTATTCCAAGTACGCCAGATACAGGTGATATGGTGGATGAATTGACACCAAAGACCAGTCAAGGAAGCTCTCTTTACCCAACACACATTGTGCCAGAGACGCCAACAAGCCAAATGAAGTCTTCAAGATTTGCCTCGAGAAGGCACCAAGCTAGACAAGAAAAAGACAAGAAAACTGAAGTGAAAGAGGAAATGTTCCATCTGAATTCTGAACTTGAAAAGGAAAACAAATTAAAGATAATTATTCAAGAGAAGCCTGATGAAGTGAAGTCCTTAATAAGCAAAGAAACGAACAGGAACTCTACCAATGAAAGAGGTATGAAACTTTCACGTGGTTATAAAAAGGCATTAAGAACAAAAACAATGACAGTATCACCAAAAATGACTGACGATAATGAAACAGTTTTGCTTCAACCAGTTCATGATATTTTGAATAAGAAATCTAAAAATAAACGATTATTTTCAAACGTTGGCCTTGATAAGCATCAGGATGCAATTGATAGCAGGAATGATCAAGGAAGCGTAGCATTGAATTCAAATCTTAGTGATGATGACTTCCTTAATGCTGGACTTGAAGAAGTTTTTCAAAAGTGCTCTAAAATGCAAGACCGTCACTCTAGTCGGGTGAGCAATAAGATACCAAAGATTCCAAAGAGAAAGAGTTTTCAAAAGACAGCTGATGTACAGGAAAAGAAATTTGACACTTCATTCAAACCTTTTAAACCGTACTTAAAGAGATCTTCAACCAGAGGAATCTCACCAAATGAAAAAAGAAAACCGTCCAGTAACCATAGAAATCCATTTGCCAAGGAAAATCTTATTAATGATCTGTCAGGAACTTGTGTCAAATCTTTATTTCCTGATATCAAGAGGTCAGAAAATGGCACCTTTTGCATCTGTCCAGAACACAATGTAATGAATGATGACAGTTCAGAAATTGTAGAGGGCAGCAATACAGGTGACTTCAATAACCTAGGTGCTGCTGAAGACAGTAATGCAGATGGTGATGCAGTTGATACAGGTGTTTCAAAAGGCAGCAATGCAGACAACTTTGATGAACTAGATATTGTAAAAGACAGTAATGGTGAATATGTTGATGTAGGTGATGTAGGTATAGTTGAGGGCAGCAATACAGATGACTTAGATGAATCTGATGACTTTTATTGTGCATATTTTGTAAAGGACAGAACTAATGGTGATTTTGTTGATCCAAGTGTTGATGTCGCCACTAGTCTGTTATCTGAACTTCGTAAACATGATATGAGAACACCAATTAAGATGAACACAACCCAAGATGTAAGTTTTTTATATCAGTTATTTTTATTATAATCATGTAGTGTCTCATGATAATATTATCAGCATCATCATTACTTATTACTATTTTTATAATTTTTATTAATACATAATACACATGCTATTAATTATAACTATATTATTATTATTTTTTTTAATGCTCTGCTACCAGATTTTATATTTAACAAAATGTATACACTCAGTTTACTAGATGTATAGAAATAGAATTGCTAATATGTTTTTCGAATTTGTATTCAGATGTTAAGTCCAGCTACAAAGGCATTCTTGGAAAGTATGGATAACAGCTGGTTAGACGAAGAGGAAGAAGTAAGAGTATATTAAGAAATTAGCTGCCTATGATTTTTTTGGCCGAGTGGTAAGGCAGGGGCATCGCTAGCTATAGCCTTAACATCGGCGCTGGTTCCAGCCCCTCCTCATCCATGGTTCGGTTGGTAGAACCAAGTCTTTTTGGATAAGGAATTTAAATGGAGGTCCAGTGTATACATCTGGCTTGTGTGCACTTTAAAGAACTCATTGCATCAAGAGTAGGAGGTCACCCCGACGTTATGGTTCATTTCAGTCGAACTGTGGTCTTCAGCACAAGAAGCAGCTACAATACCTCTCAGTCAACCATTCAGCTTTGTAAAGGCTGCAGCAGGAATTAATAATTAAATATGAAAATGTGAAAGATAATAGCGAAATTTTACAGCTCTAAAACAAAACCTTGAGTTTCCTAATTCACTTCTACATTCAGGAAGACTGAAAGATCCAGCCGTACTGCTTCTAGTTTGATATGAATGTGTATCTTTAAGTATGCGGCTCCACTCTCTCTCTGGGTCAGGTAGCCCCAAGTTGTGCTCGCCATCTCTTTCTGTCAGGTGCCAAATGAGTTGCACCAGTTTTATGAGATTTATATTATGTAGTAAATCTGGGCCCATATAGAAAGTGGAACTGTTGGTTGTTAATGAGCAGGTTCCCCTGTATTACTGAGAAGTATATGAATAAATATGTATGTTTTAATATTGCAGGAATCAGCAATGTGCACTGATCTAAGCAAGAGTTTTAGCGCCCTCTCTCCTTTCAAAAGTCAGCCAACTCAGGCCAATCGGCAGCCAGAATTCCCTGACCTCAACCGATATGTCATCATGCATGTTGATGAGGAAAACTTGTAAGTTTTACCACCTTTCTAGAAACCTTGGTGGGTGAGGTATGGGGAAGGAAGAGCTACTCTGCCGGACACTTTGGCTTAAGAGAGTATGAAACAAGTATTGTGTTTCAATATTTTAATCTTTATTTGGTCATCTCAAAAAGTACTTCCTTAAACATGTATTGCTTGTGATGAGCTGGTCTTTGTTTTAACAGTACTGTAAGTACTTCATCCTTAAATTTATCTGTAATATCTTTTTAAGCTTGTTTAGTTTTCTTTGTTTAATTTTTTTTTTTTCTCATTTGCTTAATGTGTTAAGTTTTGATTTGCTTGCTTTGTTTTCCATTGGACATACCGTTACTTACGAGTGTCACTGTTGTAAAAGTGTCGTTTCCAAATAAAGAATATAATATATCCAATTCCCACTATCACCCTCTTAACTATAAATTTTAACTTTTAACTTTTGTGCTATATCTAATTTAGCTTTATTATTATTATTATACTTCCCCATCTGAAAAAATGGTCATGCCTCACTGTCACAATTCACAATCTTCTCATCTTTTTCCACAGCAAAAATTCCAGTTTCTTCTCTTTGGCCTTCCTTACTCCCTTCTGAAATACATATTATTGGGATTTAAACTTTGTTTTTCCTTTTTATTTAATTACAGTGAAAAGGTTGTGCATGTCAGGTCTGTATTAGATAATACATTGAAAGAGTGTAGACTGACAGGAATGTGGTAAGTAATAAAAACATAATATAAAGTTCTTTTATAGTAAGAATGAATTCTTGCTGTAGAATGCTACTCTAGTTGGATGTGTTAAATTTCTTTTTAATTACATTATATATATTATTGGGATAAAGTATATAAAGCATTATATAAAAAACCGGAGTTGTTACTATATGTAAAAGTAACATCTTAAGAAGCTTGGCACTCCCTGTGCCCGACGATTGTCGGCCAACTCGATTATATGGAGAACACAACTAGGTGCGCACAACGGATTGTTTTTAATTATGATCCATTTGAATGCCATCGACATTCAGCAGACAGCGTGTGCATATACATTTTAGATAATAATTTCGCATCTTGTACATATTACCAAGACCTCAACATGCTTTATATTATTTCCCTGCGCAGCAGAACAAATGCTGTTGAAATGCATAATCATCTTTCCTGGGAGGTTTCCATAATGTTGCAGCTAATTATTGCATTTAAACCTACCTGGTACCCGCTTAGAGAGAAAATGTGCATATAATTCCTTGCCCAAGGATAGTAGAAAATAGGCAGATTGACAATTGAACTTATGACCTCAAAGTTGAGAGATGCAGTTGCAAATACTTACATTAACTGCTTCCACACCGTTTGTTGATCGCAAAGAATAATCTATATAGAATTTAATAAATCTTCATTAAGTTTCAAATTCAAATTTATTCATTCATCATCATGAAACTGTTAAAATATATGTATAAAATACTTATACAATGGTGAAATGGACAACCAAAAAACCAATCAAAATAGCTTGTACAACAAGGTGTTCTAACTAATAAGAAATAACATAATGTCAAATTAGAATGCATAAAAATTATCAAAAAATATCAAATGTGTATTTAATACATAAATCAAAATAAATAAATAAGTGAATACAATCAACAAATGATTAAATATATAAATGCTTTGTTTCCTAAATGATTTTTCTTGATATTGATTATGTGTTAACAGGAATCAAACGCCGCTACATGAGGGCATGTTGGTTGCTATCCATGGAACGTTTGACGCGTCCAATCACATCGTCATTAATCAAAATGATAACTTCATTGTAGTTAAACCTGACATGCTGCTAACAGGCACTGCAATATCCGGTAGCATACGGTGTAAGAGAAGGTACTAGTCCATCCAAAACAAAATCTTTGCCTAAAAAGCTTAATACTTGGTGCTTATTAGAGTGTAACACATGTTACGTGTGAGGTAAAGGAAGATGTTAACAGTAAACAACAATAATAATAATAGATATTCCCTTTCCGTGTTGCCAATGAATAGTTAATGGTATCATTATCAAATAAAGTAAATAAAGTATAATTTTAATTATCATTTAAATTTTAATTTTTAAGTGATTAGTTACATAGTATCAGATTTGTAATAGAACAGATTAAGGAAGTTATTTGCCTACAGTGGCTGAGCTCCTAGTACTGATGCATCAGAAAGCTATGATGATCCATACAATGATAGAAATCGATATTTGCAATGGGGAAATAAGATATAACTATGATTTTGAGGCTGTCTGAAAGTGAGAATTGGTTATAATTTGATAGCCAGTAAAAGTGCAAATAGGTAGTTAAAAATATAAATATCTCTAAAGTTACTGTTGTTTGTTATTTACAGGTCTGTTTTACGTGAGAGGTTTAAGGTAAGCTTTGGTTTTAATTTTTTTTATACAGTGATTGAAAAGAAAGCACGAAAATTATAGGTATTGTAATTATTAATATATATGCATATTGTGATTTTTTGTGATTATTATATATGCATTATATATTTATGTAGTTTTTAATTATTGTTATTCTTATGTATTAAGTTTGATCATGATTTCTGAAGTAGACACTTAATGACTGATGAAACAGTAAATTATCAACAATCTTGAACTATACTGTAATTATAATTTATTCTTATTAAGCAAACTATTAATAATTTTAATGAAGGTGGTTATTATTTATTAAACTGTATAGTATCCATTATTTATTTTGTCTTTTATTTAGGGAGCAGATTCTTCCAATAAGGCTATGTTATGTGGAACAATTCTTCATGAAGTATTTGAAAAGGTTGGTAGCAGGGCATTGATACGCTCAGTTATTAATACTGTATATAATAAAAATACTCTATCTTGCCATGCCCTTATTGATCTTAATTTATGATTTCCTTATAGACTGTCTATCTATGTTCAGTCAATAGCAGTCAAAGATCTTATAATAACAAAAAGAACAAATAGAAGCATTGAAGTACATGTAGGCCTACTTGTTTTGAGGGAGAGATTGTCCGACTTGTTACCATGGTTGTTACAGAATTTTAGAAATCTTGAGATGCACTATTAATTTAGTTATAAGATCTTTGTTTTCAGTGTTAAAAAGTAATTATTTTTGCAAGAGGGCACCCTACATCTTCATATTATAGCGCACTGCAATGCTAGTTGGACCAAAAATATATGATGTGTTTTCCTTTATTTAAACATTTGTTATAACTTTTCTCATAACAGCTTTAAAATGTCCAAGGCTTCTCTTGGCATCAGAATTCTTATTATCTGGGTACCACCAGGGCATTCCCCCAAATTCTGATAATGCCCTTGCGACCTTACTTGCCTCTGTCAGAAATATTCTGTTGGCTAATTTTGTCCCCTGAATGGATACTAGTTCTTGCACTGTCTTTGTTTAACCCTAACACAATGTATGTTATCTGTCTTTAACCTGTCATTCCAGGTTAAAGACTCTCAATATAGGTTACAAACTGCCAACTTAGGTTACAAATACAGAAACTAACATTTATAAACTACTAGGAGATTTATTTTTTGTGTCACAGGCTATAAGCAAGAGAACATTCACTAGAGAATTACTGGAGGCTACAGCAATGGAGGTTTTGATTACACCGGCTATAATGAACGATATGTAAGTTGTATTTGGAGTTCATTTGGAGGCATGGAATGATAAGGCTGCATCATGAACAGCATCATTATCATTACTGTTGTTTTTATCATCATTATTACTAATAATATTGTTTTTTTTTGTTGCTGTTTTTACTACCATCTTTACCAATATCATTAATATCATTAATTTTGTTTTTATTTTAATTAATTTTAATCATTAATCATCATCTGTAATAAATAAAAGTGCTATTTTGTATTGTATCTTCTAATACCTTAATTTTGTTTGTAGGTTTAAAATAGGTCTCGGTGACCAGGATGTACTTGACGTGGTGGAGGAATACATCGGCCCAATCACAGCTTGGGCTAACAAATACTACTGCTCCATTCCAAAGAAGTCCTCATCTGTTGATGTCAAATTGTGAGAAGAAAATGTTTTCTGAAACCATTGTGTAAACATCTTAATTTAAGCCAAGCTTTCAACCATTTTAAAAGTATTGTCTAGATTTGTTCTATTTTAATATAAATATCCTTTTGAATATTTTATCAAGCAATGGATAAATATTGATATTTTTTTATTTTTGCAGCCCTAATGAGATGAAGGCATCCAAAAGCTCCATCTGTGTTTCTGACCTGAAAGATATTGAAGAAAATGTCTGCTCACCTCGCTGGGGCATCAAGGGAAAAGTTGACTTGACAGTTGAAGTAAAGGTAATAAAGATAACAGTGTATTATTATGTTTATTATACTGTATTTTCAGACACAAGAATGTATGGCCCAGCACTCATCAAGGCAATGCTCAACAGGAAACCGTTTTCCAACCTCATCACATAAGTGAATGAACAAAGAAGAATATTTATGTAATTCAGATAAGAAAAATGAAATGTTACTCAAATCTTTAATTTCTGCATTACAAATTAATTTATGTATTAAAGACAGGGTACACTATTTTAACTATTTAATATAATGTAATCAATAGAATCTTATATTTTTTAATAACTGTAATATTACCAATAGTACATACATGCCAAGTAGGAGGTAGTTAGAGACTTAACAGGAAATAAACCCAATTGGGTCGAGGGCCCACCTTGGGCCCCGAAAAATGTTGGATGCTCTGTTGTGCACTCTGAAATAGATCTCTAGTGCTTAAATAAAAATGACGTAATGTATAGCACCATCAGTGTTAGTTTCCTACTTGGATAACACACATGCGTAACTCTATTGTTTACGTCACTGATCGATCCTTTTCGCAATGCAATTGTAGCTAGAATAGGAACGATAGAATTTTCGATGATTCTAGGCCTGATAAACTTTAGAATTGCAAAGGTCTCGTGTATTTCGATATAAAAAGTTTGGGTTTAATAAGATAAAGCTTGAGATTAGTAGAAAAGCGTGAGATTTTTGGTGAGTGACTTGAGAGCTTGATGTTTGGTCGAAGAGCATGAGGCTCACGCCGGATGCGTGAGACTTGGTAGGTATGATAGTAATATAGTATAGTATTAAATGAAAAATACAAAAATGTATCAAACGCATCATCAATCATTGCTATTATAAGGGCTAGTGCAATGTATCCGTAATATATCTGTGCTGCCGCTGGACTGTGGCCAAAGCAGGTCCCCAGGAACCCAGCCAAAATTTCCAAATTCAAATACAGGTATTTGGAATTGTTCAAAAAAGGAATTCATTTTTTATATAGTTTTACATTCAAAATGATTAATTATTCATACTGGACTGCCACAGATGGTCATGAAATAATGGATAGATGTTCTCAAATGATTATAAATATGGCAAATACTTGGACTCAATACTTCATTATATAGATTCACCGTGAGAAATCTCAACCAAGACAACAAACACTTACACTCCCTCTTGAGTTGAAGACGGGAAGGGAAACAAATTCCATTGAGCACAGGACTCAAGTAAGTTGTAATTATACTCAATAGTTGTGACTCTTTAAAAAATAAATAGCTTTAAATGATTTATTTTAATAATAATATTAATATTGTAGGGACTTATAACGCACATTTTGCCAATGGATGCAAACTGCTTGCTGTGTTTTATTATTATTCAGTTCGGATCCGTAATTTGGCAAACCGGCACTCCAGTTGTGCTTGCAATTTAATGTACACACACACTAATCATTCAAAGCCACATCAGTCATAACCATTTAGAAGAGACAAACATAGGTAGAGTGCACTAATGAAATTCCAAGTGAAGGTTCCAACCTCTGCCCTCAAGTTTGACGGACTGAGATGCAATCACTGCGTGACCGCCCCCACAGATCCTTGTTTTAAACTAAACCAATACAGACTTCCACTCTAAACCTGTCTTATGGTTTTATATTTTTACTCTCTGTAGTTATTGCTATACAGCTTTCTTTTGAGTGAATTGGGTTCAAGTAGTGAACTTGGATTTCTTCTGTACCTCAAAACTGGTTCCATGATTTCAGTTCCGGCAGCGCACATGGATAAGCGAGGTAAGATCCAACTCTTAGGCATCCAAGTCTCCTAACAGCGTGGACATTGACACTGGAACTATCACACACTCCTGGATTCTTGGAATCGGATTACAGTAAAGGTCTTCTAGATTTCAACAAATTCTCAAGAGATAACTGATTGTTGACTTTATTTTCTCTTTTCATATATTTACAGGTTTTTAATTATATTTTTTTCAAAATTTATGCCAATGTTTCAAAACCTTGATTTCCCTTCCATGCTAAACATAATGTAATGTTTTGTTCTAAAGTGGTTATTTCATTATTTTTATCATTGTATTATAATGTAATCCTTTCAGAAAAACAACTCATGCTTCACTCCCCACATTGAAATTTGACATTTTGACTTTATTGATAATATTGTGATACTTCAGTAAACATTCTACCCGATATGGACCTTCTCCATTTGAAATCTATATAGGTAAAGGTAGGACAATAACTCATAATTAACAGCTTAATTGTACTGATTGGCTTATGGACGTGGTCCATGTATACCTAGTCAGGCTCCGTAGAGGCACTTATAGTAGTTACATGTTCACATCATTCCACGACAAGGTTTGAAATGGATTGTTGCATCAGGGTAGCCTCCTGCTCATCCGAAAGATGCAATAATGTGTTGCACACAACCTAGACGTGTACACTATACTTGTTCTGCCAATGAAAGCCTGAGCGAGAAGCATTTCCAACCAGTGCCAATTTTAAGGCTGTAGTTAGCGTCACCCCTGCCTTACTGCTCCGCCACTCCATTTGCCATTTCATGGAATTAATTCCTGTAAAAGGTCGAAAAATTAGTATATTGTATTGAAACTGTTTTTAAATATAACCAGTGAATCTTATCTCCCTCTCTAGAATTGATTAATCTTCGGAACCAGTTAGCTTACTACATCTCACAAGCACCAAGCAAAGGTGACAATGAGGAAGACTGGCAGTTACCTGGTCTACCAGAACCAATCCAAGAAACCTTCACCTGCACCAGGTGCTCTGAGCTCCATCACTGTGCTCTTCTACACAGGTAAATATAAAATCCATGAATGGATGAATCAAACCACATTTATTAGTTACACACTTTCTAAATCATCCATCGGCATACTGTGTTTATATTTATGTACTAATTAACTGTATTCACTTCAACAAAACTGTATCATTTTTAATTTAAAGTTAGGTATGTATAAATACTAAAACAAAAACTATAATACAGGTCTCACTCCAGTTTAAGACCACTTTTGTGACTGGGGTTTCCATGGTGTTTAGCAGCGTTGGTCTCTAATTAGATTAATAAAGATAAAAGACATTTGTTAATTTGAGACCAGAGAAAAGTGGTCTTTAATTGGAGGGGTCTTTAATTAGAGGGAGACCTGTATTTTATATAAATTATGAAATTAATATTAAGCTTATTATGACAAATTTATTTAATCACTAATGTTGATAATGGTTATAATTGGAAGTAATAATATAATTGAACAAAATTTATGATGAGGCTTGGAGTGTGAAATTTTTTTAGTCGTACGAAAAAAATATGGTTTTGATTTGATTGCAGGAATCTAGGATTGGAATATGATCATGTTAAATAATAAGCTACAGTGCACTAATAGTTATGATGGTGATGATGAAAATGATGACTAATGAAAATAATAACGATGATGAGGATGATATTTTTAATGACGATGATGGTAAAAATTATTATGATGACCAGTTATGATGATGATGATAGCAATGATGAAGATTATGATAATGATGTTAATAATACTATAATAGTAATAGATATGAAAAACAGATTGTCTATATTCATTCATTATAATTATGATTGTGGGTTTAAAATGTTTTGTCCTCCCTGTTTCAGACTGGAGCAAAATCCAATAACTTTAAATGAAAACATTGCCAGTCACTACCAAGCGCAACTTGAACATTTAAAAGACTACGAACTACAGTACTTTAGAGATTGGTTTCTCATGTGTATGCTAGAACATACTGCAGCAGAGGAAAGAAAAATTAATAGTGAGATGTGGATGGTAGATGCTTGGACACGGTAACATTTAATACTAGGATATTTTATCTAATTATTTTAAGAAAGAAATTAATGATAATTTTTTTCATCTATAGTAAATTATTTTGTTCAAGTATGTAACTGGTAGTTGATCATTCCAATGCGCTGATTACTAGGTGCAACATCATTGAATGCCACGATGGTGTAATATTGCGGGAGTGATACAGTACGTGCAGTGAACCAACCCTGAGGTCGGAGGCCTAAACTTTTGATGCGAATCTCAGCTGTGTCTTTGGGCAAGGCACATTACCTACGAATGTCTCTGCTGTGAAGTGTGGATTTGCAGCAGTGGTGCCAGCGGGGAATCATGGACAGTTCCCCTGTTGACAGTCTGACACCACAAGGTCGTCGGAACAAAAATATGAATTTGCCTATAAGGTTATTTTGATTGTCAAAAACAGATATTTTGGTCTAAACTCACAATTTTTGGGCATACAAAGCCACAAGAACTCTCCCCATGAAGACCAGCATATATTTATTATATTATATTTATTTATTTATTATTTATATTCATTAATTTTTACTTCAAAGAAAAACTGGGTGTACTACTACCGGGTGTACTACTACTGGGTGTACTACTACCGGGTGTACTACTACCGGGTGTACTACTACCGGGTGTACTACTATGTCTCATAGAGATTTTTAATGTTTCAATTTGTTTTAGAGAGAAGCGAGATCAATGTTACAGTGGAATGCTACTGACCAATTGCAGGCCTGGTGACCGTTCTGGTCAATATTTGCTGACTTTTAAAAGAAAACCACTTCACCACAGGTAAACTCATCATCTGAAAATATAATTTTCTGATGGTTATAGATGCAATTGCTATCTTGTCATCTAATATTTTAAATAGATAGTGAATCACATAAGAGACTTAATTGTATTTTGTAAACATTTTAATATCAATGTGAAATGTAAATGTGATTTTATCAATCATGGTTCCAATCCCTCCTCATTAATTTCCTTCTTCATGTTTATTTAGATATTCAGTAAATCCAAAATATGTATCTACTTGCAAACTTAGGGGAACATGAACATTCATTGGGCAGATTTTAAATTGTGGGAGAGGGTAAAACATTAAAGCAGATGAATTTATAACATAATTTTTTTATGGCTGGTGTTAATCCATGAGATGTGTTTATATTTTCAGCAATATACCCCTATCTAGTGTGCAAATGGCTGTGGGTCAGAGGTTAGCGGTAACTAAGGAGAAGACAAAAGAAGTAGCAATATGTGTTGGATTCATGGTAGAGGTTACCTGTGATAAAGTTGTCATAGCAAGTGACAGGTCTGTATACAGCCTGTTATTTCTTTTTTCACCATGTAGCAGTTGGCATTTTTCAAAGAAACTTTATGCATAAATCAATATTAAATATGATGGCGACATCATCATAGAGGTTCAATTACAGTTGTTTATATATGCCAAAAGCTACTGTAAACTCAAAATTCAAAAACCAGTACACTATTTGTGACAGGCTGTAGTAATATTCGGCCTATTAGAATAACCCACTACTCTAATATTAACTCAGCGTTTTCATCATGATCTTATTAAAGATCACGATGGCAATGTTGTTTAAAGAGGATAACTACAGTGGCTCAGTAACATGAGTTTTTGTAAAACAAAAAATAAACAATTTTTAACTTTTATTTTTATATGTGTTGATTGCCTACACAGGAAGCATGGGTGGGTTATTAATTTCCAGTGATAATTTTCTTTATAATAATAGTGACCCAATATGACATTGTAGTAACCCATATTCTGAAATAGTAGTCTATCCTAAAACATCCTGAACAATGAAATAGTAACCCAGGAAGCTGTAAGAAGTACTGTAAATTCAATTGTATATGTATTTTCTCAACTTGACCAGTTTTTGTGTGAACATGTCACTAGTGAAAACAAAATGATGTGTGATGAAGGGATGCTGACTGAATTAGACACTATTTTTTGCAGAGCAATGAAGATGAGCGACACAAGTGCTGTATATCGCCTTGACAAGGATGATAGTTACAACAGTATGGCATCTAGTTTGGTTAATCTTGCAAACTTTATGAGGAATGATGCATTTAGGTAATGCTTTTTATCTTATCCAGCTCTAATATTTAAGCATCAAGTTTTTTTTTTTAATTTTTGTATACGAAGCCATCAATCAACAAGCATGAATTGTTTAGTAAAGTACATTTTTTTAAATTGTTTATTTCAGTTTTCATTTACGTCAGCTTGTATTGAACAGGGAGCAGCCAATCTTTAAAGAAAATACAATCAGTCTGCCAGTCACTGCTCAAAAACAAGGTAAAAAAAAACTTATAGTTGTATAGTTTTAATTATAATTCAATCAATCAATTCTTTTTATTTCAGACACTTTCCATATCAATTTACAAAACATATATGATTCAAAAAATGTAACTGCTACAAATTAAAGTCAGAAATAAACGATAAGTTTATTATCAACTAAGCAAATTTTGTCAACCAGACTATTTCTAGCTCAAATTTTTCAATCACGATTTAAAGAATTCAGTGCATAAATTTAAAAAAATAACATATTTGAAGGGAGTTTGGATCATTAATAAACATCTTAATGTAATAGGTTAATAGGAGAATAAACAGTGCAAATTATTAGACTTTTTTTATATATAGTCAGTTCATAAAAACATAACTGAATTTTGTTAACATATTCATAAAAGAATGGGATACCACATGAGACAAATCTAGACCATAGATTAACACAGTACATAATTTAAGTAGTACTGAACCAAGACAAAATGCATTTATAACAAATCAAGCACCTTTGGACCACATTCATAAGTAGTGTACTTGTGAGACACAACACCTAGTGTTGCTTTTGTTGGTTCAATTCTGGGATACCAGTGTAGCCTCTGTTGTCCCTCATTAATAGGTTATGGTTATGGTAGTGTACTGTTATGGCACACAACAGCTAGTGTAGCTAATTGATTGAACAACATAGAATAATGGCACCATACTACAGTATATGCACACTTTTCCTCTAGTAAATAAAATCATAGACGCTTTAAACCAAGACCAAAGGTGTGTGATTGACAAGGTGTTGAGGAGTGAAGACTACACTCTTGTTGTTGGTATGCCCGGTACAGGTAAGTGATAATTTAATTACTTATTTAGGTAATTATTTACTTATAGTGATTTATTTCTTATTTTAACTAGGATACACCTGAGGTTTGCCCCAACATTCTTAAAATAATACTTTAGCCGTTATATTTTTTTCATATATTTCTTTATAGGTAAAACCACCACCATTGTAGCATTAGTAAGAATATTGATGCATTATGGGCTATCAGTGTTGTTAACAAGCTATACCCATTCTGCAATTGACAATATCCTGTTGAAACTGTGTAAGCATGATGTAAAGTTCATTCGTTTGGGTCGGTCTCTCAGCATCCACCCTGACATAAGATGCTTCTCGGAGGAAACTGTTGCAGTGCAGGCTAAGAATATTGCGAACCTCACACATATTTACAATACAGTGGTAGGTTTAATTGTTATATTTATATTTTAATTGAGATAATGCTAGAGCTGTAGCAGTGTCTTGTATTCCAATCCCAGGGCAGTGACCACACCACAGACTATCCGATGAGAGATCAAAGGCCCCTGACAGGGGCTCCGACCCACTTTAGTCCATCATGTTGGAGCTGAGGTGAGCAGGTCATGGTGTGTTTGCAACCCCAATAAACTACATACTGCCAAAAATGCTTCCTTATAGCTGAGAACTGCTACCTATAGTGGCTAGAATTCTGATTTCAGGGTTCTCTTAAAAGGTGGTAGCCACTGTACAATATGTACTCTAAACCATGGAGATCCTTTCAGACCTCAGGATCCTGCTCTCTCTGAGTTTCACTTAGAATCCTGAAGTACAAGTTATGATAAGTACATGCTCTTTAAGATGAGGCGTTTAATCTGTTGGCCTCAAAAGCCCATGTGCACGTTAAGGAATACATTAAACTATTTACAGCTCACTAATAAATCTACACCCAGGATTTTAAATGGGCACCTGGTAGGAGGTGAATTAGTAGTGCTGATTACACGCATAACCAGGAATACTCCCCAGGGAGCGGAGGTCAATGCACGTCATGTGTGATTGTTTCTGTATCCAATGACCAGGGAAAAAAAGTGCATTGAGCCGTTTTCTGGATGTGTGTGTCCTTAAAAACAATAATAATAAATGGACCCCACTGGAAACTCTTTAGTCTCTTGACTCCTGGTTATCTTTTCTATGTTTCACACTAAAAAGTATCCTAACTGAACGACTACCAATCCTAAACTCCAATCCATATTTGAGAATATCATTTTTTTTTTTCCAGCCTGTTGTGGCTACCACATGCTTAGGGTCGAAACATGCTATTTTCTCCAAGCGAAAGTTTGATGTGTGCATTGTGGATGAGGCATCACAGATTAGCCAGCCCGTGTGCCTTGGACCCTTGCTACATGCTGCCTGCTTTGTATTGGTTGGTGACCACCATCAGCTTCCACCACTTGTTCAGAGTAAACATGCAAAGTATGTCACTTTTTTATTGGTAAATGGAGCTTACATGCCAAAACTAACATCAGTGACAAAAACATGAAAATTGCCTTTTAATATAATTTATATTCTCCACATTATAAGCTTTAAAATGATGGGACATTTACTGGCATCAATTTACTGTAAAAGTATTATGACTCCTTTGTTCCACAGTATATCATACTGTCATATTCTCATGCTATTTACTCAGTTTAACAATTAGCGACCGTATTGCTGGTTTGGGGTGGTAAGCCTCAAATTTATTAATAGAAAATGATTTAATTTTTATAATAGATTTCAAGAGATTACTTAATCCCTGAGTTAATGTTTTTTTTTTTGGTTATCCAATAAAAAGTTATAAAATATTATTTTACCTCGTTTTTTAGCAAGCCTACAATATTAGTGTTGCTCAAAATGTGAATCATGAGAGACAAATCTGGGTTTATTTCCCTCTTGTTGACATGTTGTTGATATGAAGTGCATAGAGCCAGTAAGTGCAATAAATGCTATATGTCGCATTTGGACATAATTTTTTAAGAGCCTCACTGTAAATAGAGATTATATTTTGGCTTATGTGCTTATTTGGTTTGAACATGACAGAATGCTCAATAAATTTAGAATAGGTTTTTGCATGATTAAACAAAAAAGCACTATATTCATTCCTAAAAGGATTATATGATTATTAGTACTGTAGATATATCATACAAGAATTGATTTCACTTTGATGTACTCACATGTTGTCATAATTATGATTGTTTAAAATTAAAATAAACTTATCTCATATACAGACTTCTAGGAATGGACACAAGTTTGTTCAAACATTTAGCTACAACTCAGCCCGACGCCACGGTATCCTTAACGCTGCAATATAGAATGAACTTTGACATCATGAAGCTGAGCAACATACTGGTGTATGAGGGCGCACTTCAGTGCGGATCAGATGAAATTGCAAGGTCTCAGCTTGTTTTAACCAAGTGGGATGAATACAGAAATGTATGAATTTAAGTTTCTAAATATTTTAAATTAGGAAAATATAGTGATAGAATTTTGTTAGCCATCTTGTATTAGAAACAGAAGTCTATGACTTTAAGCTTGATTGAAATAAATCCTATGTCACTGAAAGTGCTATTATTCCCATTACATACTGAAATACATATATTATTTGTATTTTTTCATCAGGTGCATCTTAGAAGTTCCCAACCAAAATGGCTGCTAAAGTTGGTTGACCCAAAATCTACTGTCCAGTTCTTGAACATGGATGATGTAAGAATACTCTGTCCTAGTTTACATATGGTTTTGTTAACCTATTTACAAAAGCTTGGTTTCCATACACGCTATCGCCGACAGCTCTCAGTGATGCTGATTGCTCGTTCGAATCGGGGGAGCGTTCTCGATTGCGTCAGGGACTGCTACGCAGTACAACGATTGCACTAAAAACACTGCAGCGAAAGTGAAAACACTGTAGCGAAAGTGAAAACACTGTAGCGAAAGTGAAAACACTGTAGTGAAAGTGAAAACACTGCAGCAAAAGTGAAAACACTGTAGCGAAAGTGAAAACACTGTAGCGAAAGTGAAAACACTGTAGCAAAATTAAAAACACTGCAGCGAAAGTGAAAACACTGTAGCGAAAGTGAAAACACTGCAGCGAAAGTGAAAACACTGCAGCGAAAGTGAACACACTGCAGCGAAAGTGAACACACTGCAGCGAAAGTGAAAACACTGCAGCGAAAGTGAAAACACTGCAGCGAAAGTGAAAACACTGCAGCGAAAGTGAAAACACTGCAGCGAAAGTGAACACACTGCAGCGAAAGTGAACACACTGCAGCGAAAGTGAAAACACTAGTAAAAGTGAAAACACTAGTAAAAGTGAAAACACTGTAGCGAAAGTGAAAACACTGCAGTGAAAGTGAAAACACTGCAGCGAAAGTGAAAACACTGTAGCGAAAGTGAAAACACTGTAGCGATTGCTTTTTAAAGTAAACAAGTAAAAAAAAATTAAATGTTTTGCTACTTAGGTTATGAAGGAGGGTCAAAGTTCAGGTAGCACCAATCAAAATGAAGCAAATGTCATAATCAAACTGGTAGATGCCCTACACAAGGTAAATCTTACAGAGCAATGTTTTATGGTATTACTACGTGCTATTAAAAATGCACATTGAGGGCAGCAGAGTAAATTTTAACCACAGAGATAGAAGAGGCAGAGTAGTATTTTAAAAGAGATAGTTTTTATCTTTAGTTATGCAGTAAGGGCTTCATGGGAATAGATTTTATTTTTTTGTTTCCCATCCCTTAAATACACCCTTGTGCAAATGTATGAATCTCCCTTCTTTTGTTTTCTTGTTTTTGTAATTTGGTTTCTGAATTTGATTAAACCTAACTCTACATTAAATTAACATTTATTACTTTGTTTTAGTGTGGTTGCAAGGGCTCAGGGATAGGTGTTGTGTCCCCATACAGGAACCAATGTTTATTAATAAAGTCTATGCTAGCTGGCCTAGCAATAGACACTTCAAAATTGGAGGTAAACACTATAGACAAGTATCAAGGAAGAGATAAGGAAGTGATAATTGTGTCCTTTGTAAAGGTTTCTACACAGGTTAGTGTTCATTTGAGTTGTTTTACTGGAGTCAAATTACATAATATTTTTTAATATAAATATTTGATATCCAATAACCGATAACAGGTCTCCCTCCAAGATCACAATTGGGACTTGTGTTTTCCTTGTCTTCAGTATAGTAGCTTTGGTCTTTAATTTAAAATATATAAATATAAAAGATAGGCATTCATTTGGGACTGCAGAAAGGTGGTCTATAATTTGAAGTTGTTTTTTAATTAGAGGGGACATTTAATTACAATTCTTGTATCAATAATTGGGCCCCTTGGATCACTTTACGAGAAATTGTCAGTCACAATTGATTTTGAAAAGTTTTTTTTATTTTTTTGTTTGTTGTAGCCTATTTTTATCTCTGTTTCCTGATTGTATTTGTGTGAAGTATTAAAACAGGCTTTACGCGCTGGTATTGATGTAAGGTTGTTTTATTACAAACAGAAAAAATAAAGAAGAAAAGGAATTCACTGTACTGTGAACGCAGAAAGGCAACAGGTTTTTTGATAACCAGGACATAAAATTTTACAAATTGTGTCAGTTCATTTTTAAATGATTTAATGAATACTGCAAATAAAACATGGCCACAGGT
>NW_022711099.1:574998-605600 GCF_011630105.1 Anneissia japonica
CGATCCATTATGCAACCTTCTCATCCACCTCAAGCAACACGGACTACTGACTACATGTTCAGAGTCATGATGGGAAATATTCTCTGCTCTAATGAGTGATTGGATTATGTCAAGATAAGGCCAAAAAGTTTGTTGCCCGACCAAATTTTTTACATCTATTAGTTTTTTTTAAATTTCTTTTTTGACATGTCTTCCCAAAACCCAAAACATTTGTATAATGTTTAAAAAGGGTACTTTCATGTTTAATTAATAACTTTGATACAATAATTATGGATTTTAGGACCATTGTTGTCATTTACCAACCAAAATACCTAAGTTAAAATTATCCATGAATCCTTATGTATGTTTTTATACTCTAAGATATATTTTTATATTGAAATGTGTTTTGAAGACTTTAATATTCAAGAATTTAAATACATATAACATTATATTCTCATTTACTAAATCATAAATGTTCTTACATTCCAACAAGTGGCACATTCAAGAGTCTTGAAATGGGAGGGGGATGTGGGGCCCCTCGATGATTGAGGGAGTGCTAGATCATAAAATAAGGCGATTTTTAAATTTTTTTGTTTCAAACATTTCCAGTGTGGCAGTGGCATATCTAGGAGCCTTGAAATGGGGGGATGGGGGGTGCACTGATGGGTGAGCACAAAAGTCACGTGGGGGTTCCATGATTAGGTGAGGGGTAACTTGCAAAATAAGGTAATTTTAGGTGATTGTCAACTACTTGAGCTACTTGGGATGATTAGGACGTTTGAAATACTTTGTGTTACCAAGTATATAGGTATGTAGAGAATATTTACTGTACTTTAATGTGCAACTTATTTATGTCGTGTTAGTAACGAGAAACATCATTAAAATGTTAAATAATCAATAAATTTCCTGGCAACCATGTCAATACTGCAACATGCTCATCTTGCATTTAGAGTATTATTGAAATAAATTATTTGTTTTATTTTCTTTTGGATGATAATTTTTAATCATCCACAAGAAATTAAATAGGTATATTATCATCTCCTCTCTATATTAACAGCATTCCTAATTAATTTATTCACAAATATTTTTTTTTCTTTTCAGTTACTGTATTTTATCTGGTATAAACCCACCACCATTAAACACAAAATGTTTTTTCAATCAAAATGTAAATTTTCAGCATTGCATGATATTTATCAAAGTCAGCTAACCTACTCATTTTAATTATACTATAGGCTTTTGCCCAAGGAAAGACTGGTGCATAAAATTGGGTAGGAGGTTATATCCAATTTGGGCTTATACCCGAGGAATTATGGTACAGTATATTGTTTTGTAAAGTATTTCAAAATGACCAAGGTACCTCTTACTTGCATCACTAACAGCCAATAGGTTCATTATAGCTCAATAGGAAATTTAGCATTATCTGTGATGTTCCAGGTTATAACATTTTTCAACTCACTGCTTTTATTTAATTTTCCTCACATCCAACATGAAATACAATAAGGAGTATATAATGTGATAAACATTTCAGGGAATGAAGTCAGTTTACCATTGCCAACCATTAAGAGTCTGACAGACATTCTTGTTTCATTTCATATGATTTGAACCCTAGATTTTGAGAATGAGGCATGTTAAGCTCTGTAGAGCAAAGTGCATTCCATTGATACACTACATACCTTTCAATATGAAAAAATGAAAACTACCACTTGTATTGCGACGTTCTGTAGTTCATTCATTCATTTTATGAATTGGTCAACTTTTATAGAAACGCAATCTGTTAATATCCAAGAGTAGATTGCTCTACACATCCTATCTACGGTCTTAACGCTTAGTCAGCTATTATCATGACACGGATGCAGGTCTATAATTATAGACCATTGCTATACCGTGGTCTGATCAGTTAAGATTACCTGTTTAAGACTGTTTCATAGCAGTCCACCTCATGTCCTTTGTTATGCAAGAACAAATATATAGCAATATATGTATATGATTTTTCTCTCAAATAATTTGTCTTTCTCCGAGTACAATGTTAAAACCAATGCAAACTTTGTTTAAAACCACTGTGATTGTTTATTGCACTTTGATACATACACACCAACTTATGTTTGTTGTATTACACATTTAATAAAATATAATCAATGTATCTTTCTTTATGTTAATAAATATCCATGAATATATAAAATAAAAAAACTAACAAAAATCTTAAAAATTTAACTGAAAACAACTGAGCTTTACTTAACAGTAATTAACTTTTGATTACAAAATCATAAATTTAATATTCATTAACATACAAAAAAATTATTCATTTCATATTGCTGAAAAATATGCTACTTCAAAATTTACAACAGACTTACTATATCGTTACTTGCTGTTTCATAAAAAGATGGTTTTTTTACTCTTTTGGCTGTCCTTATCTACATTTTTATACTAACTAATTTCATACAGATATTTTCATATCGCTTTATATTTGTACGTCATTTTTTATAATCATAATGATCACTTTTTATAATAGACGTGGACATATGTTTTAACTGCTTCTATTTTTTTTTTTTTTTTGGTAAGTATTTAGATATCTCTGAGAATCAATTAATACATTTATAATTAAAATAGACTAGGTAAATATTATTGTCTATTTGAATAAAAGTTAGTTTATATATATATGATATGTTGTATCTCAGATAAAAATAATGTGCTGTAAAAATTTACAGCACATGGATTAATCTCAATAAATACTATACAGCTGGTTCCAACCTCATCCACTATCCACACAACCTTCAAATCACCTGCATCATGACACTTCACTTAGCCTGGTTCTTAGAAGTCGTACACTCTTGTAGAACATCAACATAATTGCGAAGCAAAATGTCCGCAAACATTAAAATGTCCTCTGTAGAGATTCCGGTTATCTTCTCCAAATGATTAATTACCTAATACAAAAATATGGAGTGTTGACAATGCAAAGCCAAACTTTTTTTTTCCTAGGAAAATGGCCAATTCTACAAAATTTCTCTTAATATCAAATATGGTGTCTAGCTTGCTCTTGTTATTAATATCAAGGTTCTGAGATCAAAACAAATTTGACCTACTTGAAACCATTAAAAAACACTAGAATTATTCACCATAGATTTCAGCAATACAGCTGTTCTTTGTGATTTCACTTCATAAAGTTAATTAAAATGTGTTAGTCAATTCTAGTATTCTCAAGGAGAGTTCTGGTTGAGTAAACAGCAATTTTTATGTACCTTACTCTTTATCAATACCACCATTTTTTTTTTGTTTAGTTTACCTTATCACTTGTGCTCTGATCTGCAACGTATGATGATGCAGCTATGATGGCAACAGCGAACAACATCAAATCATTCTCAACCGGCGCAAACTTTATCCTAAAGCCAAATTAAACAAATAAATTATAAGGTAGAAAATAAAGAACAGGTGTGTGTGCGACTGGATGAATAAAATTCAATAAACTTATTTCTCCACGATGTGAAATGTTGAAGCTGGAATGCATTGCAAAGGCTCATGCATTATAAAATATGGTACTACATTCTTTCTTTGTCACATTTAGATTAAAATGACTAGACAACTAATTTTTTGTCTTGTTGAATATACAACATAATAGACCGATTTGGTGATGGGCGTCACATGACCTAACTTAGGTGTTAGATATAAACAATTGACTGGCACAGCAGTGTTTTACATGGAGACTGCTATTACATCCTGCCTTGTTGCTGTAAAGATTATCATAATTCCCATTAAACTATACCAAATTGATTGGAAATTAAACTTAAGAATTTTGTCTTAATGGTTTGCTAATGCTGTAAAAGATACTAGCCGCAAACATTGAGATTTTTCGACAAATGTTAAGCCCTGCACATCTACGCCACGGTTAGGTATGCATGGGGCTCTTCAACCCACGAACTAAGCTGCAATGTTAGGGCTAGCTAAGGTTTATGAAGGATCACTTAAATTTCAAAACATACAATCCTAGAACGCTAGGATAAGTAAATAAACAGTATTTTGAACAATCATATTGCTTTTCCTAGCCATTTATTTCTCACGTTAACAGTGGGTGGTTGTTTTTGCAACCATAACATTACCATTTCCTATACTATTGCACTGTAATGCTTTTCATGTACAGGATACCTAAGTTATGTAACGCGACCAACTGTAAACTGACATCACCGGATCAGTCTATTGGTTGTTGTAACCACAACCTCTTTTATAGGGGCGTAGCCTGGTTTCAGCCTAGAGGGGTGCTACCATTTAGAATGAGGAAGCAAGTCCTTGCCATGGAAAATTAATGGTCATCTTCATACTATAACCAACTTAGTGGAAATAATTTGCCATCGTGGGATTGGAGGTGTGGCCATATCTCCCCTCTCCCCCCCCCCCACTCCCAATTATCAGTATTCTGCTATGAACCATTAAACAACCAAGAGTTGCCAGAGTGTTGTACTGTGTTGTATAACACTGCCATTTACCTGTCTTGCTTGTAGATACATGCTTGGCCGGTGACAGTTACAAATAGCTGTTCATAAATACACTGTCTTCTCAAGTAAGCCAAGTCCATTATCTTCAAGCTGATGTCATGAAGAGGCTTCACCGCAATCGTATCATCATTATGAGCTATTTATAAAGGAAAATCTTGAAAATAATCATGATTTATAGAGGTTTAAGGATAGGGACCAGGGTGTAGTGATTCAGGGGGGAAGCTGTGATTGGGTGCAGAAAAGAATCTGCCTCTTGCATAGAGTGGGCAATTTGGTCCATTTTAAGTTGTTCTGAGACTAGGCTCACAAGAAAAAAATGTCTGGTGCAATGAGGTTAGGCTTGTCCAATGGGCCCCCGTCCCCCAATGACGCCATTTGGCCTTATAAGATAGATAGATGCGTGCAAATTAGTAGAAAATTTTACTAGCTTAAGGGTATGCTATGGACAGCAATTTTGTTTTAACACTGACAGTATGGGACACAGATGAATGCTAATTGAACAATTAGTAACTGATAAAAAAAGATCATGAATAAAGATAAAGAATGATAAAGGATTGAGGCAGAATTACAAAGTTCACAATGTACGCAGCTAGGACAACATTCATTGCATGCATTTTTTTAGGCTTGTAAGCCATGAATTTTGTTTTTCTTTCAAGTGGTGGCGTAAAGATTTACTTGGCGAGGATCAAAGCTGTCCGATAGGGGTCTGACGATTTTGATAAAAACCAGCCAGGTCTAGGTGTAAAGCCCTTGTGAGGGCTCATGTGGCTATGCCCCTGACACCTAAAAAAACTGGTCAATTTTCTGTGATGTATTAGCACATATCATGGCCAAATTTTAAAAAAAATGTTTTTCTCTTTTTAAGTCTAATTAGTTGTGCGGTCAAAGGGGCTTAGGCCCCACTGCTTTACCAAGTGCTTGCGGTGTCTGTTGTGGAAGAATGTTTATTGTCGACAAGGAAAAGAAAAAATGATAGCACAGAAATAGAGCAAGTGAAATACAAAATTAAAAAGCAACATGTACAGGTTATAACTTTGATTTTTAAACTGTTCGTAATTAATTTTACCTACTGTATCACTGGCCTATTTTATAAAGCTTGATTTAATTGTGTATTTTTATTTCATTACTGTAATGATTAAGTAAATAAATGTATAAAAATGGAACTTAATTCTATGATGCTAGGGTAGTCTGTAGCCTGTTAGCTATAAGTATAATGAATCAATGTAAAATAATTATACCAAACACCCAATTTTTGTTTCTGGACCATAATGAAAATTTATTGAGCATTATAAAAAAACATAAATTTCTATGTGTTGTTAATTGAACTATTCAAAAACAGAGCATAAATCATGTTGCAGCTTTTTTTTGCTGTATGTTTATATTTCTATTCTGTTTTGTGTATCCAAATACATAAATACCAAAAATATGAAAAATTAAAAGAATGAATATAATAGCATCACAGTAGCCAGTATATTTTTTTTTTTGGAAAATTGAATACTTGAGCAAAAAACAAATAAAACAGGCTGGCTTTTAGAGATAACGGTAAAAGTAAATTGCGTAGGTTTTCTTTAAATTAGATTTATCCATTATTGAATTATGTAGGTCAGTAGATCTCGTCCTCTGTTGAATGACAACGTACTATAATGATAACAATAAATATAAAAAATAATAACAATTAATAATAATTGATGTTAGTTCATGTGAATAATAGAATGTATTTTAAGACTGGAATTATTAGTGACATTTAAATTAGCATTGAAGTGTGGCACACTTACCAATAACCTCTAGAATGATTTCTACATAGGTAAAGGGTGAAACTGTATTTAGTTCGTACTGTAAAGTCTTGAGAACACATAGCTCGGACTGCAGTATACTGTCCAGCGAGTAGGTCAGTCCAATTTCATTTAAGATTCTGTGGCACTTTTTAGCTGTTAAAGACTTAAATGATATAACAAATAATGCAATAGAAAAACACAAAAAGAAAGAACACATCTGCATCAAGAACAAACTCAATAAGTAGAATTGTAGGCCAATATTTAACATTCCCCTTTAAAGAAATTTTGTTGTTTGCAGATGTTTAGTTTTTTTTGCTTGCAATCTTGATTTGTTTAGCTAGATACCCCTGTTACTTGAGCACATGCAAATTATATACCATCACGCCTTTGCAACTCAAATTTTCGGTAACAGTGTTGTGATGTTCTTGTCTGGTTATTTTAGGTTTACGGTAATTCTGGTAAACTTCCTTGTTTATAGCGCCTTGAACAGTACTGGAGTGAACATGTGCACATTATAATAATGTTTTATTAGTATTAAATTAGTATTAGCTCTGAAAAAATGTTCAAACGTTCAATTAAAACTTTGAATTTCTCATGTATGTAAAATAGTAATACAAGGGAGCCAGGGAGGGAATTTTATAGTTGGGGGTCCATATCCCTCAGTCCCACTATAGTTGAGGCTGATGGGGCCGAGTCAAAAAGGTTATGTCTTTGGCACTTCTAGATGACTGGAAACGACTCTCAAATTTAAATTTGAACATGATTTTCATTTTCCCTTTGTTTTATTATGTTCAAAAGCTGGGGGAGGAGAAGGGGAAGCCGGTCTCTTGAACCTACCTTTGTAAAAATATCAAATAAGTTACAAACATCTAATGAGACACATTAAATCAATTCAGTTTTCCAGTGATGTTTCACAGATGTTTTAACTCTGAAATTATCAAATTGTTTGCCAATACAACACAAAAAATAAGAGAACGATATAATATAACGTGTCTGTTGACTGACGAGAAAGTAATTCAAATATTGTTTTACATTGATATTTAAGCAACAAGGCCATCTGACCTTGAAATGTTTGTTATATCAATATCGATTTTATATTGTACATTTGTAGGTGTAGTACTTTTATTAATGGCAGTAACACTTAATTTTGATTCACAATGCAAAGCATGCAACAATATCGATGTCACCTAATGCAATGCTTTTAATGTTAAGCTCTGTCCAGATTATCAAATGCCCATATATAGTCATAATGTGCCTATATATGGTCATGATGTGATGTCATCATGACCATATTTAGGCATGTCACATGTTTTTGTCATACAAAATTTGAAAGCCTGGACACTGTAACATGTACAGCACTTAATATTACTTCACATTATGATATAAGACACGTAATATTGTGTTACCTTATAATGTGAACACAGCTTACTAGCCACTTGGAGACAGGAGAGCATTCTAAGCGTCATTTGTTTCTTCAGTTTATTGATGATGTTCTGCCAGTCTTGCTTCTTGTGAGTGTAGGATGAACTATTCATTACATATTCGTAAAGACTAAACACCTGGTTTACCATAAATCTGATAGATTTGGAAACAATTGATGAATGCATATATCATGTCATATTATCTATTTTAATGTAATGCCTAAAGAAAAAAGAAAATTACGAAAGAAAACATAAAAAGTACCAAATACAGCAACATATTTTAATCTAGTTTATTCATTTCAAACACATAAATATTCCCGGCAAGATATTACCATCTCTCTAGTTTTTTTTTTTTTGTTTTTTTTTTGTAATTTAATATCTTGTTTGACAATGCAGTCTCCCATTTTTTTAAATATACAGTATACATATCCTAATATATAGGCCTATTTTATAATGATCTTAATTTATTCTTGTTCACTGGTTTATTTTTTATTTGAGTATTTTTTCTATAGATTTTACGAGAGACAGGCAGTGGCGCCGCCAGCATCTGGGTGGGGATGGGGGGGCAAGTGAGGGACAAAGTAAAATTTTAGGGGGGACAATATAATAGAAATCAATTAGATGAAATAAAAAAAAAAACCAAGAATAATTATAATTTTAACAATAAAAAGCAAAATTTAAAATATAGTGATAAATACAATTTTATTTTCCTGTTCACAAATATCATAACTAATGTTATGTAATTATTCATAACACATTTTGAATATTTATGAATAATAAATAATAGTAATATTAATTATTCATAAAATATTTCATAAGTTGTTAATGATTATAGAATACCTGTTGAATATATCCACAGCCATGTACTTTGCTTCAGAAGGTTGTTTAAGCTTTTCACACATCAGAAATATAAACTCAACTGAAAGTGGTAAAAATTTATTTTGTTTTAATCCATAACAAACAAAACATTAATTAATTAATTAATAATTCATAATGGTGATAATTAATATGATGATAGCACTAGTAATGACAAGAGAGATGATGAGGGGGGTGATGACAGTACAGTAATGGTGAAGAGGATAAAGGCGATGAAAATTATAATGAGTAAGATCTGATGATCATGGATATAACTGATGATGGTCGTTAATTAATTTGTACCAAATAGCAAAATTTAATATTACTAAATACAAATATTACTTATATAAACATTGCATTTAGTAATTAATAAATACCTAATTCCCTATAGTATTGCATTAAGTTTTGTCGTATTATTTCTACAAATTAATTAATGACTATTCCACTTATCAACATCATAATCAATTATATTCATGATCATCTCCCTTATTATAATTTTCCTCACCGTTATCCTCTTCACCATTACTGTATTGTCATCACCACCCTCATCATCTCTCTTGTCATTACTAGTGCTATCATCATATTCTATTCACTATCATCATTATACATGTACTAATGATAAGCATTGATATAGTTTGTCTGATAATAATTTGTATTATTACTTATATAAAAATATTTTAATTGGTAATATTAAATATTATTGTTGACTGTAGTAATAAAATCATTTTTAAAATAAATCTCACCAGGTTTCTTTTGTTTTTTGAAGCAGTTTTGGTTTGGTATAATACTTTTCATTTTTTTCTCATTTTCTTTGGCTAAATTTTGTAGCATCTCCTCTAAAACCTCTGATGAAACACTTGCCCCTTTTGAATTGAAAAATGGTTCTGTTGGACTGGCAAATATCTCCATGATAAGAAAACCTAAAGAACCTGGTCACAGTAACAGAAAATAAATTAATAAGATAAGACAAGATAATTCTCTATTGTCTGTTATTTTAAATAAAATCTTTTCATGACAATACATTTAAATAAAGTGGTTACTTTAATTAATAACTGCATTGGATATATACAGTATTATACTCAGAACATTTAAAACCATTAGCGCCTAGGTACTTCAAATCAGTTGATAATTTATTTCATCCATTTTAAACAAGTAATGTAATCGAATAGTCCACGGACACTAGCTGATTCAACCAAGTATAATGCATGACATATCAAGAAAACTGGAAACGGGCATCAATACACAGATTATTTATCTAAGCACTGCACATTCACCAAATGAAGAAAAATAGGATTTTCCTATTCCTGCTTCCGATGCAATAGTGAAATTTATCTTGAGGCTTTTTATCTTTAGTTAAACTTGAAGAAGAAATTACATTTAGATTGACGACTGGGTACTTCATATTTTGCACTAAACCAAACACTCAGAGACACTTTTCACTTCAGCGTTCAGGAGACAATTGGTATCAAAATGGCAAGGTAAGATCAGTTATAATATTAGCATTATACTTTCATAAGCAAAACCGTTTTGTATTAATTAGGGAAGCTTATTTATAGGCCACTTGAAAGGAAACATTCTACTAAATAGGCCTACCATATAGCCTAGATAGTATTATAGGACTAGTTTTATCAACAACAAAAATGTAATCAATGCTTAGGCTAGCCAATCCTATGCCTGCTGGGCTTTCTAAGCCTAGAAAGTAGGCATAGCATTCCGGGCCTCTCTAGACTCTACTCTAGCTAGGCCCCTACCCTAGGCCGTGTGCCTAGCCTAGGCATGCATAGGCCTAGGGGTAGGCTAGCATATAAAATTATAACAATGAAGTATGCAAAAACTTACAAAAGTTATCCGATCGATGTACAAACAAGCCTGGTACATAAATAAAATAACACTCTTAACAATATAATTAATAAATAAATAATACAAATGAAACTTTATACGTCTTCCTCCTGTGCACAAAAAAATCAACCAAGCTAGGCCTACATCTTTACCTCGAAAACGACCAGCTCTTTGTTGGGTACTTGCGCTTGGTGGTAGGGATTGGTTGAGTGGTTTCGCATTCCTCACTTTCAACCAATCAGCTACTTGTGTATACCATGGGAGAAAAATCTATTTTGAGCTTTGTTACGTAGTGTACAGTAGGGGTACCTATCAACTTTCGAACTTCTTTATTTACTAAAATAATAATATGGTAAAAATAGAGAAAAAACCTCGAGATAAAATTCATCAAAATACATGCTGGATTTGGGACCCCTCAGGAAATAAATCCTGTGTCGGGATTTAGAGGGTCACTGTATTCCAGATATCAACATTGATGGCTTGCTTGTTTTCTCATTTTTTGTTTCTGTGTATGCTGTTTTTCCGGTTTTGTGATGTTGTTCTGTTGGTATCAAATTAAATCAAAGCTACAGCAAGAAACAAAAAGAAACAATTGGCCCAATAGCGCCTCTTTTTGTTAAAATACCCGATCAACGAAATGCAACCTTTGGTCTAAGTATGTCGTATTCAGATGAAATTATAAGTTTTGAGGTACTTTATTGAGAAATCGCATGCTCCTTCAAGCTCGAGATTCAAAATTCAAGATTCCATTCATTTTCATATACGATAGTACATGAAATTTGTTTTCCAGAGCTAGGAATACACAAAATAAATTACAAGACAAATATAAATATAAAACTTCACATACAGTGCAAAAAAATATTTAGATTACAGTTAAATTCTGCTATAGCTGCTATGTAAATATTAGTAAAATAAACAATCCAATAGAAAGGGTATTTCGACGCGTCCTCGTCTACTTCACCAGAGTTACATAAGGTAGTCCTACTTGTGAGCCTATTGTCGGGTGTATTTTTTGGTAAAGCGTAGTAGGCCTACCGACTCTTTTCATTCATCATAGTATGAGATGGGCTTCTTTTTGAGATGGGCTTTTTGTCGAAATGAGATTCTTTCCCAGATTACTTACGTAATAGGCCTATTTATATAGTAATATTATATTTTGCTATTTGGTATCCCTTTGGCTGTAGTATCTCTCTCTTTTTACTAGTTCAGTATCGTTTGTACTTTTATTGTTTGTACTTGTATGCTCGAACTATTATAACATTTATAATAAATTACTTTTTCGGCTGCGGAGATGATGATAAGATTCTTTGGAAATCTCAAAGCATTTAACTACAGTTCGTCTTCCAATTCGAGACCACACTTGGGACCTGAAAATTTGGGGTGGTCTCGGGGTTGGTCTCCAATTAGAGGGCTAGCTTTGTGTTTTGTATTTGGGTCTTTGGAAAATTGGTCTCCATATCATCATGTTCCTATATTCGAGCACTGTTGTTATTATCTAGGCTATATGCTGTCTCTTATACACATCTTGGTAAAAATTTATTTTGTTTTAATCCATAACAAACAAAACATTAATTAATTAATTAATAATTCATAATGGTGATAATTAATATGAATTAATGTATACTACACGCTATTTCCCTTCAAATCGTGTATGTTGCTTGTTTGTTAATTTTGTCTTATTGCTTGTCAAAATGAAAAAATTTACAGAGAGCCAACTTTCTCAACTACAATGGTTTGTTCCACTATGTAGACAGGTAGAAGTGTTAGAATCTTTTGTCTCAATTGACCATGTCCAATCGAGTAAATTCGTATTGATAACAGAGCTACTGCTACAAAACATAGAGTATTTACATGATACCCGCATGGGAGTATTTTGGCTATATATTTAGTTATTAATTCATTACCATTATTCCATAATATTTTGACATTTCTCAACTATGCGTTAATCTAACGGAAGTTACTCATAACCGTCTTTTAAATTGGATTTTCCGATGCACTTAAAAGTCTGCGCCAAATTTAGACCAGTTGCATTAGCAAGCTAGGTTTCGCTTCACTGTCTGCTCTTCAACGGCCATAACGTTGAAGATGGCAAGCAACGTTCTTGCAGATCTTGCTACCGACTTTCTTGAATGTTCGATTTGTGTTGAACTCTACCATGTACCGAAATTGTTACCATGTGGCCATACATTTTGCAGAGAATGTATCAGCAAATGGATAGAAACACAAGGGAGCCGGGCGATATTTTCTTGTCCAAAATGTCGAACCGATACGTACGTGCCGGATGGTGGTTTGAATTCCTTTAAAGACGATAAGTTTGTACTGAGTTTGTTATCGTTCCATCGTGTGCAAGTTGGTATACATGACGAAGTGGAATGGTTGAACTGCGCGTCTTGTTCTGAGCAAGTTGGACAGTCCAGCTGCAGTGGCTACTGTCACGAGTGCAAAGGGGTCATCTGCAAGACTTGTGGTCAGCATCATAAATCATTGGCAGCTCTGAGAGGGCATACTGTCGTTGATGAAGAGGAACTTAAAACCAGTAACATCCAAGAGTTGTATCGACGGAGCCAACCGGAGGAGCAGTGTTCTCAACATAAAGGGGAGACCAGGCGTCTTTTCTGTCAAACATGTGAGATGATCATATGTCAAGTGTGCTGTTTAATTGGTCATCCGCGACCAAAACATAATGTAGCACCAGTTACCGAGACAGCAGAGAAAGTGAAGAAAGAGCTAGTGAAAGAGCTTGATTCTGTCTGTTTTACTATGAAACGGATTGAAAAGAAAATGGACGAGGCCAACCATATTAGAGGACGATTAACAGCTAAAATAGAATTGTCGAAACAAGCTGCTTTTAAACGGTGTGAAGAAGTTATCAAAAGAGTTAATGATGAGTTTCACACACTCATTAAACAAATAGATAAGGTAGGCGGCAATCGATTGAAAGTAATTGACGCATTTATCGATAACACAAAATTAACTTTGGGAAAGGTAAAAAGTAGCTACCACCTTGCGCAGAGACAAGTGGATCTCTGCACAGATCGTGACATTTTGATGGTAGGTCCTGAGCTTAGACAAATGAGCAAGAACTTAAAAGGAGAAACAGTTGGCGAAGTTGATTCGAATTTTGGTACCATCATATTTGAGTCAAACAAAGAGGAAGCCAGTCCTTTACTTGGAAAGCTAATAACAACTACGTATAGATGGCGTCTGAAGAAGACTTTTGGCCAAGCAGGAAAAAGCAAAGGAGATTTTTTGTGGGCGTACGATTTGGTAATTACTCCGGATTCAGATATCGCTGTTTGTGATCCAAAGCTGAAACGAGTACAAATTTTCAACGAAGTTGGCAAATACAAAGTTTGCCTTGATGTTGGTAAAGACGAAAAGGATGGAATTAAGGAGCAAATGAATGTATCGTTTACAAACGATTCTCGATATATCGTGGCCCAGAGAAATTCAAAATGGGTAAAACAATACACGACTGACGGCAAGTGTTTTTGTAAATTTAGCCCGGACGAAAATTTGGATGGACGATATGCTTCTCTGGAAAGCATCGCCGTAAGTAACCACGGAATGATTTGCATTGGACAGTCGACACCAGTCGGGGTAGTTTATCTTCATGAAAAGGATGGAACCCTTATTTGGAAGCGTAACTATTCTCAGCCCTGGTTTATTGCTTTTAATTCACTGGAACAGATTGCAGTCAGGACCAAAGGTGGCATCAGTATTCTGTCCTCGGAAGCAGGCGATATGATTAAAAAGATAACGGTTCCCATGAAGTCTGGAGAATGTGATCTTCGAGGCGTGTGCTTCGATAGCAAAGACAACCTATATGTAGTTGACAACAAGGGCAAAATGGTCCATAAGTTTAATCAAGAATGGAACTATTGCGGGAAAGCTGTTATTGGTTTAAATGATCCTTATGGAATAACATTTTCGCATGATGGACGCATGTATATCTGTGACCATGACGATGTCAAAGTAATGGAGTGGTTTTAAAATCGATACGCCAAGTTGCACTTGGTTGCACGCATACGCACATGTCTGTCAATAGATGTATAATATAAGATTTTACTTCACAACAGTTTTATATTAACTTCTAAACTATGAACATCAACAGAGTAAACCTAATAGAAATTATTTGTGTTCAGAGTTACTGTTCCTAAAGTAAAATGATGAGGTAGTATGCCACACACAGGATGTTAAATAAAATTTAATCGTATTCTGGCGTTATTAAATGACGTGGTGAATGACGTAGTTTCGTATGCGAATTGTAAAATTGCTGTCTGAGTGTTTATAAGATATCCCAAAAACATCTTGAAAACGCTTATTGTAAACGTGTTTCTTTCAAATTAAATATAAGAAATGTATTTACTGTATTATGAAAATATTAATATAATTAACTGCTTTACGTATATATTTCTACAATCAATACCTAAAGTAAAAATCTAATGAAATAATTCGAAGATATACTTGTAATCATATTAATAAATGCTTTAAAAATAAATTAACTAAAATTATGTTATGCTTGGTTTAATTAAGTGTTCTGCCTATATCTAATGTAGATATACTGGTCATAGATTGATTCAATAGCATAATGGTTCAGCATCTATTCATTAGAACAAAAAAAGTACAAACAAAAGAAGTGTAGAAAAAACGATGTAATAGGAGGAATAAGGTTGGTGAGCACGTGACAAAAATTATTCAGTCCGGCGTCCACAGATTTGATTCCTGATTCACCCCGCCCACTAATTTTATATAAATTACTATCTAACACTTACTAAACAATCAATCAAGTTGGAAGTGAATAAGTTAATAGGTAAAACCATGAAGGAAATTGTTAACCGGGCAATACTACATGATTTTGCGCAAGTCAATTTCAGAAACGTTTAATTGGGGAACGTACGCGAAATACAGCACGTAGATTTTATAGAATTTATAAGCTTGTTTATGTTGTAATAAATAAATATAATTAACATTTACTCATATGCGCTCCGATAGTACCTAAGTTAATTATTTGGTCAATTACAGTGATCTGTCACAATCTATTGATGATTCTTTCCATACCATATCTGGCCAACTGTGAAATGGTCTGGCTGATGAGGTCGTGTAACTTGGTCAGATATGCAAGTCTCATCTAAAACATGCTAATCATTATCATATTTGTTTTTCAATGTCTTGTTAAATAAAAAGGGTAACCATTCGCGTCCACCATGATGCCCAGCTACCATTGTTGATGGGCTGTAAAGTGGTTCTATAGAGCTAGCTGCAAGAATTTCATAGCCTTGTTAATATAGCCTATTTTTTTTTTTTTAAAGTAACGCCTTACCTAGAAGTGGCTTTCGGGCCCTGTTTTGGTGGAATTGACTTTGATTAACTTTATTAGGAACTCATAAATATACAATACAATACAACAAGATAAAACAGACTTTTGAGGATACACAAAACTTACTTCCATTGTGGTCCTCATAAAACACTTGGCAAAAGAATAATTGAATAAAAGTGAAGTGGTTCACGCATGTTTCAGTGCTAGCTGCAAGGATTCCATGGCATATAAATGTAATTCTAAAAGGTGACCTCTTGCCTAGAAGTATCTTTCGGGCATTGCTTGGGGAAATTGAATTAAGAAAATAATAACTCAGAAATTAGTCGTGTGGTTTTGATGTATTATTGCACTGACTGTTTGTTGCAACTTGCTTCGGGTGCAAGCGTTGTTGCTTCATATGACATGTTGGCCTATTCACCATGTTAGTATGTTTATATAGAGTTGATATATTGTTCGTCTATGTATTATTGTTAACAACGTCAAAGTAACTTTCCAACGATAATGTTTATACTTTAATTTAACCTAAAAATAAGTTATACATCTCAATGTTTACATTGATCTGTTTCATACTTAAAATAATATTTTTAAATCTGATATACGATGTTTGAACTATGTAATTAGGCCCGTATTTTGGAATTCACTTGAAGTCCATGTATATGTACAATGTTTTCATTAAATAAAATAATAATCATTTGTTAATAAATATTATTATTGATAATAATTGTTATATTATTTATTTTCTCTTTAATACAAGAAAAACAATAAATATTTAATGGGTAATAGGATTAACTACAATTATTGTTTCTGTATAACGTCTTGTGAGAATAGACGGTAGGGGTACTCTATAATGCGGTTCACAACTGCATTATCCACATCATCACAATGCCAATATTTCGATAGGCCTATATGTTAACGTTATCAAATCACATTCAAGAATAGATAAAAATTTAAAGATGTTATGAGCTGAAGAATTTAAAAATTAAATTCCATATTTTAATTGTTTAATTTGTGTATTAAGCAGGGGTATTAAGTGAGTTATTAACTTACATTAAATTTTTCTGCATTCTTTTGCATAGACAGTTTAGTTGGCTCGTAATCAATTTAAAGATGTTTATAGTAACATGTCTATAAATCAGCGAAATTATATTTTTTATCTCTTTCTGGTTGAAAGTTCACACTTTCATCGATCCTTTAAATGAGCTGTTCTAAAATTTAATTTAATTTTTGAAGATTTTTTTTTTCTCTGATTTTATAGTGTATCTTTAATTTTGCTAGTAATATAAAGGTGCCAATAACAATCTGCGCCAAATTGTGTTTTGCCGAAACGGAAATAGTTTCAAGCCTCCCAGACATAGTGTAATGTTCATTTAACAAATGGCATTTCTAGTTGGAAAACAGACCTTTCGATTAACAATGTTCAATTTCGTATAATTCACAATGACAAAGAGTGCTGATGACGCGGATTGAAATGTTGAGTTATTGATAATGGGCCTACAGTAGTCAGTACTGTAATAATAATAACCTCTCTTACTGATTGTTCGCCGATGGTAAGGACGACTTACGACTCTTTTTGTAACCATGACGCACTAACAAAGTCATTATGTTGAGACTATCAGCTTGGGCTAAGTCATACCTGAGCATATTGCAGGTAAACTAGGAAGGAGTTTGCTCGTCAGGTAGCATGCTGCCAAGAGTGCTAATTATTCTTACTGCACTGGTGATGCTTAGGCCTACTTATATAGGTAAGTTTCGATCAATAATATTTTTCAATCAAATATTTCTAATTCTTGATGGGAGTTTCTTTAATATAAAGGGCAATACTATGGGAAACGCCACTATTTGGAAAATCCAACCAGTTTATTAGTTTGGTTTTGTGAAAACTCATAGAGCAATTGAACTTGTAATATTGTGGTCAAATCCAAGAATATTTAGTTTGCAAATAGATCAGTTTTTCCTCTTATAATAGGCAGTTTTCGAAGCACGACGTTAACCTTAACGTTAACGGATGACTTGATAATTTATTCATCTTGCGTTGCGGAGTACGTTAATTTCATGATTTTACGTGCTCGACGTACGTTAGTTGCGGGTTTGCGCATGTGTATATCGATTTGTTTACAAAAGGGGCGGAGCTATCGCGCTGCATGCTGGGTACTAACGTTAAAGTTAAGGTTAACGTTGTGCGGCGAAAACTACTTAATATTTAAATTAAATTGCATTTAAATTATTTATATTTATATTTCTGCTACAGGTGATCTCTTCCACAGTGATTCGGTTTCGCTTTGACAATACTGGCATTTGTATGTGTTTAGTGTTCATTTCTTACCTTTGTGTACTGTTGATGCCGAAATTGAATAAATCAAATTAAGTCAATATTCTAGACACGTATGGCATGATTTGCACAGTTAGTTCCAATAAAAAGGGTCATAGTAAAATGGAGGACCATTAAAGTAATTAATTTTCAAGGGACAAAACTAACAATGTTATTATAAACTCTTTTTCGTTTGTAAAATTCCACTGTATTTCATTCACACATAAGAAGTAACCTGTTATTCAGAGGAATGAAAAGACTAGGCATATGTGATGGTATGATAAATTAAGTGCTTGTGATGAGATATAAGAGCAGAGACGCTCATATGTTAAAAATTCTAGAATGTTGTGAATGTATATTACTGGTAGGCGGGCGACTTGCTATCTGCCGTATAAAACCATATAAAACAAAATTCATGTTGTTGCGGTCAATCTTGAAATCATCTGTAAATATTTGAGGAGGGTGGGGTGTGAGGGTGACAGCTCTTGAAAATGTGTGCATGCTCAAATTATTTAATTAAGTTTAAAAGTAGGTTGTACCGATAAATATTAGTCCTAAATTTTTACTTAAAGATAATTACCAGAATATTTATTCATTAAAATATACCTAGGCCTATATAAATTATTATTTTATTTAAATTTAAATTAATTATTCATAGTAATTTTTGCATTTTTGTTAGTCGCTATTCGGTAAAACTTAATAAGAATAAAATTAAAAGCAATAAAGGAATAAGATACTTTGAATCAATAGAGTACTATGGTGGCTACAATATGCAAATAAAAAACAACTAAGTGTATGTTTTTATATTGGCAGTTCCACGGGGTGGCGAAATCTGTACCTATAGCAGACAGAAAATTTAGGCCTAAACAAGCGAGAAACTGTTTATACAATATATTAGAATGAACCTACCCATCAACGGACACCTTTAACCCCTCCGACAAACATGTACCGGCACTGAATCATCCTGGCTCTGCTCATAATTTTACCAGTTTTGCCTTTCTTGTGTTGTGATGTACCACTGTGAAAGATGTTGAATAAAGAATTTAGGGCTGGGGTGCGCCTCAACACGAAATGAACGAATATGCAGGTCTGCCTCTAATTAAATACCCCTCCAAATTAAGACCACCTCTACTTAAAGACCACTTATCCGTGATCCCATATTAACAAATGTATTTTATTTGTATTATTCTTATTAGAGACCAAAGCTGTTAAAAACCATGGAAATCTCGGTCCTAAATGTGGTCTTTAATCGGAGGGTGACATAATTGTTGGTTTTCTAGCCGCTAAATATATACTACCGAAATGCAGATTTGTGAGCGTTAAAACAGCAAATCGAAAAACTTTTTTAATGACAACTTTATCATTCATTTTCTAGCTAGTGCTTTGCCCGACAAAAAGGTTCTAAGCGATTACGTAGATTGTATATGTTCGTTCAACCCTTGTTTCTCAAGCGATGGAAACGAGATTACTTGCGATAAAGACACATTTTGCTCGTAAGTGGACCACTATTATCGGCTTTTTTTACCCTAGACAATAAAAAGTTCAACCCGATTATCATTAACATCTATCTTTAATAATTCATAATTGGAAGGCTTATCAATTAATACCGGTAATTAATAATTTAACAGAAACCAGGCATATTAATTAGTAGTAGTTGCACAGAGATTAGAGTAACCATCTAAAAAAATGCCATCAGCTTCTACATGGCTTTATCCTTTTCGGCCATAAAATACGTGATTTGCCCATATATGGGTCAGGCTATAGGGTATTCATTTAGTACATTATTATGAATTTCAAAGAGCGTGAAGTAAATAATGTTCCAGAATATATTTAAATTGTTGGGCTGAAAATCTTAAATATTAGTCTGGGATAAACTGTACAGTAGTCTACTAGAAATTAAAGACCTAAAATAGTGAATCCTCAATTGCATAATATACATAGCCCCGAATTTTTGCGTTAACCATTAATCATTTCTTCCGTCAAAGGGCAAACAATTAGCACGAACTTTAAATTTTAAGCTTTATGCATGGTAGTTACATATTTCTATTAAACACTTTTCCAACTTTGGTTCAGGTTAGGGATACAGTACTGTATTATTTGTTTGAGCGATATTCTTATACTCAGTGGTGGATCCATAATTTTGCGCCGGGGTGGTGCTAGTGGCAAATGGTGGTGGTGTGAGTGGGATCGAGGAAGGGGAGGATTTGTTGAGACAGGAAGGTTTGAGGCATGGGATGCTCTCTTACGTATTATATGGGACCAGAGTCCTATGCCTCCTGAAAGCTTCAGAATCTCTTATCTGATTGATTTCACATTCAATTATTTTTTTGACATGTATGTGGGTGGGTGGGGGATGGGCGTCCATTTTGCCTCACCGGATCCGCCCTGTTACTTTATGTTATCTTGTACTGTTTTCACAGAACTTGACTCGTTTTAAATTTTATCTAGCGTTGGTTTATTCCGTGAAATGTCTTTCAATTGCACTGTACACATTTCCTTGGTTTCATAAAAATGTATTTGTTTTCAATTGCTTTTTAGACCTGTTTGCTGCTTAGCTGTATGTGTGCCTAAAGAGTACCCATGGCCTATTATGCCGCTTGATCCCGATTGGTGATCACGCTCGCCAAGTTGTAAGGCCTACATGTAAGTGAATTTCCTCATGTGAAACAATGGTTGACGATAGGCAGTGCTGGTGAGATGCCCGTCTTCAAACGCTGGCCAAAATTCTTACATAGTCCTATGCCTAATTCAACAATTTATAGTTGATAACTTTAATCCCGTATAATTTTTACGAATGTAGCCTTTAATTTATTAATATTTTGAGATGTTATGATTGATGTTTCTGATGGTAATTGGTTAGTATGTTTTTGTAAATGAAACAACAAATTATACATGTAATTGAATTTCCTCATGTGAAACAATGGTTGACGATAGGCAGTGCTGGTGAGATGCCCGTCTTCAAACGCTGGCCAAATTCTTACATAGTCCTATGCCTAATTCAACAATTTATAGTTTTTTGAAATTTATTAATATTTTGAAATGTTATGATTGATGTTTCTGATGGTAATTGGTTAGTATGTTTTTGTTTTTGTAAATAAAACAACAAATTATAATAATGGATAATAAAGGATAATGCTGATGTTAATGATTTATGATAATGATAGGCCTAATGATGATGATAATAATTTTTATTTTAACAACCTTCTTAAACGTATTCCTACAGATGCCAACCAACTTTTAATTTGATCAAATTACCAGAAACAAAGGAAGAGAATAAACAGGATAAACTGTCGATAATGTATACTTCGAACTCGCAAGACGGTTTGGTGTGTATTTCTTTATTGTACCATGATTGATTAAAGTGTATCTTTTTGGAGACATTGTCTTGTCGTTAATGCAGTCCTAATAAATTTGTTTCTTTCTGCCGTGCATGTGTGAGTGTGAAAAATCAATTGCTTCCAATCGGACTCCAGGATGATTAAGGAGACTGAAGACAGCAGGTCTCTCTGGGTTCAAATAACGGTTTGGGAAATATTTTGCACACAAGATATATATATATATATATATCTGTCTCTTATACACATCTAGTATATAATGCTATATACAAAACATGTGGTCCACTGATCATATTATGATACGGTAGTATAATATAATATCAAGCACACGCCAAACATACTGAGGAATTATTGATTTAAAATTACATTCTTCATTAAAACATTATCATTCTTGAATATATCCTAATAAAGAACGAAATATTTTCATCGATATTGCTATCAGGAACAAATTAAATCAAAACAAATATTATCTGTTTCATCAACAATGACCTACCATGCAGTGAAGATAATTAATTTAAAAATCTTTCAACTGGATAGGCCTATTTTGAGTTTGAGTTTATTAACATAGGTTTATATTATGTTGGATTAAAGAATTTGAATAAATATTGTTCGATATTGATTTTAAAAGTCAATTCACCAGTTTTAATAAATAAAAAATATCGTTTTTGATTCTGTAAAATGCTACCGAAACTTCTATAAGCAAGTATTATCGACATATATTTAATGAAGAGGACGAGACACTTTAATCTTCCTCCCATATTAGTAATATTGATATTGATTACATTTTAAAAAATGACTACTAAAATAGGCCTACAGCTGTTTTTGATCTCACATACGATTAAAATCTTTCAAAATTAAGCAATGTTCGTTTTCAATAATCTGTAACTCCGGTCGGGAGACATTCATTCCCGCAAATAATACCAGTTTCACTATTTTTCTTCACAATTTATAATCCTTTATAGAATAATTCACTTGACGGATTTGATAATATGCATTTTAGAGGCAAAATATTTCAACGAGCTTCATATTTAGAACTTTAAAATTATTTTTGTCAAGTAAATCATTTTCAAGACTAGGCCTGATATTTCGACTAATGCTTTAAGACAAGAGTAGTGGATAGTTTTATACACTTAATTTAATATGTCTACTATATTATAGTATATATGTTAGATCTATTATGTGTGTTATGAACATTTTGTTGTGATGAAATATTGTAAGTTCAAATCATTGAAAATAGCGAATGGCGGCGCCTATTAACAAGACAAGGCAATAAATATATATCCGATAGAACGACTAATCATTTATAAAGTAGGCCTATTTTCGTCATGCTCTAACCTTAACCCTAAAATCAAGCCTTAGCAGCTAAAATATACACTTTCCAAAAACAGCTTATTACAGGCACTGTTTTTCTTTAATAACAAATTATCATGCTATTAAAAAGAAATTAATTAAGGTTACAGTGGATTAATAAAGGCTCAGAAATATTTAGTAATTGGTGTAGAAGAGACTTTCATAAAGCTTAGGTGAGGTACAGAGATAAAGCAAAAAATCCGCCATGATTAATATTTTGCCTATAAAACAACTCTCAATATTTCCAGTGATCTATAGTTTTTCTGCTTGTTTGTGTGGATTTCGGTTCAAATCTATTGTTTGTGTTTCTCATTTTCATTGCATATTATTGTATCATAAATCCATTCAGTATTTTTCACTCCAGCTCCTAAAGCGTGTAGATTAGATGTGATGGGTACGATTTTGACTACTGTTAAATAACAGACCAGACAATCATTACATTATGAACGATTTATTTCATCGAAATATGACTATAATTATGTTTTTTATGTAAGATGACATCATCAAAATGTGTGTACATTTCATGATGCCTGGTTAACTATCTAATTTGAAAACAGACAATAGTATCCTAGTAGCTACACTTAAAACGGGAAAATAAGCTTATGAATGTAATTTCGTAAAATACTTTTTGTAAATGAAGGAATCAAAACCTTCTAAAAATTCATGACAAAGTGTATATGCTATCGGAAACTCATGTGTGTTTATTTAATGATGCCGTGTTAACTATCTAATTTAAAAACAGACAATAGTATCCTAGTAGCTACACTTAAAACTGTAAAGTAAACCCATGAATATATTTTGTAAAATCCTTTTTGTAAAAGAAGGAATCAAACAGACTTCTTGATTCGACCAACCAATCAGCATCGCCGACACCTTTCTTCGATAGCGTGTAGCAATTTTATGGAATCCAGACATAATGTATCCTAATATATTGGTACTGTATTTTGGGAGCTGTAGTGGCACCATTTGTACTGTCATGGCGCAATGATGCTGACACAGTCCCTGAGCTGTGTGTGATGTGTGCCAAATAAAATAAATGAAAAAGAAATAATTCGAAAACATCATGCGTACGAGGTTTTCCTTAGTATTCATCTGGAAAATAAAGATGAAAACATGTTGTAAAATTGTTAATACTTGAAAAATACTTATATATAAACATAGGCATACATATACATATAATACATCAAAATGTATATATATATATATATATATACATATATCTGTATGTATATGTATATATATATATATATATATATATATATAATAAAACATGCAAATATATATTCTGAAATTTGCCACATATTTTGGGAAAGTTATAATCAAAGAGATATTTAGGAGGTAGACCTTTATCAGGGGGTTAACGTATACATTATTACACTGATTAACTAATTCTATCCTACTATATAACAGCTGTCATATTAATTCTTTTAGTTGTCCCTGATATAATGAACACTAATAGGCCCTATGTTATATTTATTTCATTATATTGTACATTTTAATCGTTAAATGCACAAATTTAAATTTAATAATATAAATATAATTTGAAATTACAAACCAGAATCACAGAAACGCCAGATTCCAGTATTTCTATAACCGTTGGTACAATAACTGAAGTAACTTGGGTAGAACGGCTGAGGATCGGTCCATTGGAGGATGAGATTACCGTTATTTCTGCAAATTAAAAAAACAAAAACAAAAAAAAACATAAAAATTAGTTTCAGGCGCGTCGGAAGCTATTTTTATTGGTCCGGCCAAATATACACAATCACCATTTGCATTAATATGACTTGTTTTTATTAGTTTTGTCTTTGTATCACAAAACACGCACTATTATATTACGTCAATCATTCATACTTGTACTAAATATATCAATTAACCATTTATTCTTTATCATTTATATTTTTCACCATGAGATATAATAAATATTGACGTATGTACAAGCAATAGTAGTTAATAAACATTACTTTAACAGTAGAAATGATATTTTGAAAATGAAGTTTTACCATAGCGGCCTCTTCAGTATGTTGATTAAAATACTCTAAAAAAAATTGACACGTGTTCGTCTCGAACCAGGGCCATAGCTCAGCTACGGGTTGTACGCATGTATATTGGGCGGCCTGGGCCATGTCATAGTAGGGATTTTTTTAATGAGAAAAGTGAAAATCGATCAGTTCCAATTGATTAATAAGTATATCTATTAGTTATTAAGTATCTAATCAAAATTGCAGATTTTCCTTGGCGTGTGCCCTACCACCCTGACTGGAGGGCCTGAGTTGAACTCCTGTAGAAACGCACAGTAGCTTATTCTAATATTGACCCCTGATTCCCCTGATTCTTAATGCTCTATTGCGTATTTATCACCTGGTAGATCTTTCCATATGATGGGAATACCATACATGGTCCTCCTGGCATTAATAAACCAAAAGTTTACTAGATAGTAACACTAAATAATATATCAGTAGTCTGTTATCTGAAAATCTAACGTATACAGCTTGCTTGATTCAAAAGCCATAATAGGTTTACTAAATAATGCATAGCATATTGTACCCTGTGTATTCATAACACATGTTTAGTTTAGGCCACATTTTATATATATATTTCGCAATATCCGTCAACTCGTATAATATAGGGGCACATTGCTTGTTATTGATATTGCATTTTTTGTAATATACGGTAATTATGTTCGTGTATCTTGCACTTTATTTATTCATGGAGGAATAAGCATACTGTACCCTGTGTATATATAACTCATGTTTTATTTAATTAGCATACTGTCGTTTTAGAGCAAAATGCGGTGGTTGGTGCTGAGGTGCGAACATTTTGAGAATATGAACCTCGGTGCCCGGAAATTGCACTCTCATACCCTAAAAAATCTGACCGGTAATTCATCAACAATAAACAAATATTCTTCCTAATACAATTTGAGTGGGTGCGATGGATCGTCTGCACCCAACCACACCCCCTTCCCATCCAGCAGCAAATAATTCGCCAATTACAGGATGGAACGATGCTTTATAACCCATGTTTCTGTGAGGCTTGGTGGTGGGTGGAGTTGCTTTTAGTCGTTATAAAATATCCTGCTATTAATGGAATTGAACCTAGGACCCTGGGATTAGAAGCCTCGGAGTATCTTAACCATTATGCTATACAACTACTAAGCTATACAACTCCACTGAACTTTAAGGTTGGGGTTGGTGTTATTCATCACAAAATGCTGTAAGAGATTAGGCGCTAAATTTTACACTTTCTTTCATACTATACTCCCTTCACTTGTTTTTGACATACCTGACCGTAATTGTTCCAGCGTCAACAGTCACTGTAAACGCATTAAATGATAACGGTGTCAGTAACCATGGGTTGAATTCACATGCCTCATCCGCACAGTTCTTGCATCTGCGAACGCACACTAGAGTGTTCCAATAAGCACCGATGACAATCTCGTACATGGGAACGCTTTCTCCCTGACTTGACGACAAGGCTATCTGTGCAGACTGACGTGCTTGTACCTTAAAAGAAATATCAATTACCCGTATGAAACCTACGTAGCAGACATTAATGTGGGAGCGGTCTGCCCAGTGGTTGAGTTTCGGGCTCTTACAACTAATAACTTTGAGTTTGGGGTTTCTTCAAATCTCGCGCTGTACATTTTGCCTGTGTCCTAAAGCCTGGTTTCCATACAATCACTACACGCTATCGCCGACAGTTTCGGTGATGCTGAATGGTCGACCGAATCGGGAACCGTTCCCAATTGCGTCGGGGACTACGCAGTAGGCCTACAGCGATTGCACTGAAAACACTGTAGCGACAGTGTAGCAATTTTATAGAAACCAGGCATATTCACCACCTTATTGAAGTAGGTAAGTATCGCGTTTAATCTTACCTGGAATGCAATTGTTAATGGGGTTTGTCGACGTGGGAATGTGAACTGGTAGTCACAGTCTCCATCAGTCTCTTTCTCAACGAAGTTATTACACGCTGAAACATAAAAAGTAAATAGTTAGGACACAACCCTCAGTACTTTATCACACAGACCCGTAACAACAAATGTCTTAATGATGGCTTTCGCATGAGACGCAGAGATACAAAGTTCAAAGGCGTCTCCATTTAGATCATGGAAAGAGATGTTGTGAGGTGGAGGTTGGGACAAGCTACATCCATAAAGCGTAAACTTCTAGCATGTAAATTTTGTTGCCAATTTGATTGTTATTTAATAAAGGCGGGGGGATGATTTGGTTTATTAAAGGGGGTTCGCTGCGTGTGGGTGAGGCTTAGCTGAACCATAGTTAAACATGCAGTTTAGGGCATGTAGGCCTAATCATACTGTTTATCTGTAAAGCAGACTGACACAAGAGAGGAAAAAAAGGACATTGCTATTATGATTGTAGGCTTTTTACTAAATTATTACCTGTAACTCCTGTTGGTGAAACGTACTCCGGTATTCCACCACTGCCTATCAGAAAGTATACGATAACCGAATTAATGGCAATGTTACATTATAATTATTATTTGAAACAATACAAAAGAGACACATAATAACACCAAGAATTAAGGTTCGGATCGGGATCGGAAAATATAATTTATCTACAAATAAATCATGGTACGACAGGGAACTTCTATATATCTGTCTCTTATACACATCTAGATGTGTATAAGAGACAGCCCATAGACCTATAAGGCACACCATGGGCATACAACAGTTTTTTTTGACGAATGAAAATTTGATAATCTGTACAGAGCTTTAAAATATTACAACCCTCTTATGTTATTGTCTATAATACTCAACTCAATTCATATAGGCCTATATATGGCTATATGAGATTCCTTTTATGCTTACCTATTGCGCAAAATCTCCAAGATCCCGGTCCCCTTGCTGTTCGTACCCCTAAGTATGAAACTGGCAGAGGATTTGGATCTTGCCACTCAACTATACTTTCCGATGACCCGCCATATCCTACAGCTATTAGGCCGTTTCTGAACGTTATCCAGAACTTTGTAAACTCGTTTATGTTTAAAATTCCGTTATACTCCGATGATTGCGCTTGGTTGATTTCTCCACGCCATATTGAGATTTTTCTGTTAATACTGGCCCCGATTCGAATGTCGTATACATTATAATCGTCACGTGGTGCAGGTGAAAGACGTATAAACGCATGCGATTCCGCCTTTACTTCAAAAGAAAGCGTAGTCGTTTGCAATTGTTCACTGATATAAGCATACGTGGTTCCACCGTCGGATATGTAAGTTTTACACGCTGCAGAATATACGAAAATAATGTCATTACATATTATACAAACATATTTCAGTAATATCATAAAAACCAAAAGAAAGGGAAATAGATTTCAGCACAAATTGTTAAAAATAGGTTAATCATATAGAGATAAATACAGTAAAACCCTCCTTCAGACACCCCTAGGCCTATTAAGGGGACATTTTTTCGACCACGAAACGAGGGAAGGTATATCCTTTAACACTACGGCCAATGCCTATTTAGGGATGGACACAGGGACACTTTTGTTGTTCCCGAAGGTGTCCCCTTGAAAGGGGTTCTACTGTACTAAAATGTTAAGAGTTTTTTAAAGTTGCACTTTGCTTTGGTGTTTACAACTTACAATAGCAATCGAAAGGAACGCAATGAGTAGTTGTCGCTTGTCTAGATTGAGCCCAGTATGTCTTAGCAGCTTCAGATGGTAAAAGAGTGGCGCAAATAAACTGAAGGTGTTTATTCGAACATTCAGCATTTGTGAGATCAAGCGATACAGTCAAGTCGTCTAGCACACTCGTCTGACCATCTTGGACATCCAACCGTTTATCCTCATCAGAAAGGACGGCATTTGTTAAGCCAAATACACCTACACCATTTTCTTGAGAGGAGAGGAACACTAGAACATTGTACCGATCAGGACCAGATGAATTGACATTAGCTGCTGTACCAGAGGAAGGAGTGAATGAAACATCGACACTAATGGTGCGTACACCACCATCTAGTAGGGCACCGTTACTTGTAAACTGAAGATCGTTCACATTTAGCTCTGCTTGTGCTGTGGGCAAAACAAGTGTGTATCGATCATTAGCATCGATGTTTGTAATATTTTTTGGATTTTGTAATAAATACAATTTTGAAGTTGGTGTCAGTAGGCCTTGTGAGTTTGACAGTCCCGTATCCAAGGGGTTGGAGCCGCAATGTGCTGGGTGCGAACACACCTCACCCTCCCCCAAATTGGAAAAGGTCCATATTTAAAAGAAAGGACTATCTAGATAGTCGAGAATGTACTGATTATAAATTTTGTAGTAAATATTTAAAGATAATCAAGTTATAGACAATTCTACAGTTAGGTCTATAATTTTCACGTAGAACAAAGCAGAAATGTATTAAGTCACTGGAACGCCTATTAATACCAAACGCTCTAACCCTTGACCCGGGTTGGAATCTATGAGACCCCCATACCAAAATTGGACTAATATGCACACCCCGCACCCATGGCAATTCCGGATACTGAGCTGTTGGGTATTAATTATATAATGACGGATGCCATTTCTGATACTGATTTACATATTTACTTAAAAATAGAAACACGGTAATACAAGTACGATAAACTTGGTACCACTTTCGTATAATGAAGCATATCCAATATGATATTGATTTAGATAGACAGTTAAAAATAGAAGCACAATAAATACTATATAAGTTCTATAAATTTATAGTGTAAAATGATGTAATCATTTTTAACCCGTTGTTCGTCTGTCTGTGTATAACATAGACGTTCACCTAAGTATAAAGTTTTAATGGGGTCAGTCATGTTAGAATCTTAATAAAAAATTATGGGTGATAAAAATAATAAGGATAGACGTGATGATGAGTAACAATAGAATACCAACCTAATATAATATTATTTTGCACGCACTGCATGATTGTGTATTAACTCTCATAGGCCTAACTGTTGATAAACAGTATCTTTTATATTCAGAGATTTCGCAAGCATACGAAAACGATAAACGAATACGAATACGTCATTATCATTATCGTAATTCGTGCCTAAAACTTTCTTGACAATATGCTGTACGAACTAAATATGCAAAAGGCATGAATCGCCTATGTTGTGACATAGGCCTATGCTACTGTTGAGTAAGGGTTTTCTAAAGATTTAATGACGTAACCGTATTCGTTATCGTTTTCGTAAGCTTGCGAAAACACCTTAATGTACAATACGGTACTAGTATGGTATACTTACGAACGCAGTATAACCTAGTGCAGAACGTTCTTTGAGCTTGTGGGGACTGCGCCCAGAAAGGCCGTGCAGCATCAGACGGTCCAACATCCGTACAGACGAACGTGTATCTTTTTCCAGAGCAGTCAATGTTCGTTAAATCATACTCAACGTATGCTTCAAAAAATACAAACTGCTCATCATCTCTGATCGTCTGTATCTATTAAAAAATATTAATATCATTATTATAATATTATATATATTATTATACGAATAATAATATTGTTGTAATAACTACACTACATGACTTCTATTATTATTATTTTAAATAATAATTATAATATTGATATTAATAATAATGTTGTAATAACTACACTTGTTAGTATATTGGTAGAAATAAAACCAGTTAGAGTACCTGTGTTTCTTTATTAAGAAGTGCGGTGACTGTTGCAATCGCTCCATTTCCTTGCTCGTCCTCAGCTAGCCATGAAGTAACCTGGAACTTTTCCAATTCACCCAGGGAATTGATGATGTCTGCAGTGCCCCTATGTGGCAAAAGGTAGACACACAAAAGGACAGCAGTTCTCCCACCGTCAAAGATAACCAGGCTCTTAGGATCATCAACACCAACTTCTACATCTATTCTTGCAGTTGCTGCATGAAACCAAAAATATATGTCATTATATTGTATGTATATATATTATAAATTCACACATATATGTACAACA
>NW_022711099.1:605702-606610 GCF_011630105.1 Anneissia japonica
GTTTAGCATAGCTCTCAACGAATGTAGTCCCGTCTTTGATGATTTATATATACAATTTAACAGTGTTAACGGCTATCTTGATTTATGCAACTTTTTGTTTCTAGCCGTACTTATTGTGTAATGAGGTGCATCTGGTGGTATTTGAATCTGTTCAACCATGAAGAACTCTGTGGTCTAATGGTTATGACGCTGCCTTGAGCGAGAAGTCGCAGGTTCGAGTCCCGCCAGAGGAATTTTATTACACAATTTCTTTATTCATTTATTTACAGGACTACATTCGTTGGGAGCTATGCTACACGATGTATTATTATGTCCTTTATTCGAACACTGTATTTAACTTTCTTTGATTATATATATAATATAATATAATATCCTCTATATCTTGAATCCGGGTCGATTTGGATAGTGCATTAAGAAGCCAGCTCCACCAATCAATACCTTGAATTCACGTAAACAAGTCGGGACATGTTCTTTTGAATGTCAGTAGTTTGGATAAGCCTTACATGCATCCACCTTGATTCAAGACAAACACTTCTCTCATGCCCAACTAGGCAAGGCCTACTGTATATTGCTGTACTTTCACTTACAAGAGGGTAGCTGAAAGCAACAGGGAAGTTCCAGTAGGGGAGAGGGACATCACTGGGAAGGGCTCCCGCCCCGTTTTGCAACTAATTTTGTAAAAATTTCAATGCAGTATATGTGGTATTCGCTTATTCAATTATTCTGAAACAGCCAAAAACCACCGAAAATCAGTACCTGTTTAGCCATTTTTTTCGCAAGTTGCTTACGTCACGTAAAATTAATCACATCTATTCTGTACTGCAATGCTTAGGTCTAAAAATTATCGAGTCAGACCATAAAAGAACCAGTCTATGTTTCGCAGCTTCATTACTGTACGTCACGGCCTA
>NW_022711099.1:606615-614707 GCF_011630105.1 Anneissia japonica
ATCCCCCCCCCCCCCCCGTTTGAAACATTCTGGATCCACACTTTATCACACTGCACAATAATTTCTCACAAGGACTACAGTGTGCAGCAAAGACATTCAAATAAAGTGCAAAGATGTCCTTCAGAAAAATAATGACATGGTAACCATAACATCCACAATGATTGCCTCCTCAACTTCCCCATTCAACAATGTACATGATTGCCACCTTTCCCCACTCATTCAACACCGTGCGGAGCACGAGTATATGCTAGTATAAATAATTTTTGAACGTTGAAGAGAAGGAATCTGCGAGTGTTAAAAAATAGGTGCCTCAAAACTGGGATTTGCACCTGTGACCTTCTGCTGTCTATGCTGACGCCTTAACCAACTAAGTCATTGAGGCTTTGTTGGAAATTCAAATCTGATTAAAGCATCATCACACTCATGCACATGCGTAGTTGGATAAGTCCTTGATGCATGACAAATAACAGAGATCAATGTGATATGCCCTCTTCTTAAGCATTTGGCAACAAAGACACACACACATACACACACATATATGTGTATATATATATATATTTACATATGTATATTATATATACATATATATATGTATATATATATATTTATACGACTATATACTAATAAATAATAATAATAATAATGATAATACTAATAAAATATTGTATACTAATGTTAAAAAGGGGAATTCTGGGAGTGGAACCAACTGCACCATATTTCTCATTGCACAACAGATAACATACCAATACACCTTTATTTTAAGCATTTCAACGACTAATGACCTTTTACATAAATTATGGTACAGAAACAAACTCAAAGCCGCCATGCGTGAATGCTATAATTATATTATTTGTATATTTTATCCTCTTAGATTATATTGTATACAGACGCATTAATTAACTGGGGCACTGGGGCTAGTTGGATATTTGAAATTAATTGGAGACAATTGATTTCACAAAGATTGGGCGATTTCAAAATGCGTCAAAGTTTGGCACATCCAAGATAATCTGCGGTTCTTACCTGCACAACTAATCACAGCACAACGTGTGGTTATGGCATTATCAGATTGCCTCCAAAATGTAGACCCAGTTGTTGATGGTGACAAAGTTGCACAGAAGTACCTATACATCCCACCAAAGCAGCTCACAAGTGAAAGGTCTAATGACGTGGTTATATCGTTGAAAGTCGAAGCGACTCCGTCACGAATGTCTAATGCACTCTGACTGGACGTCAACTGAGCATTACTAGTCGCGGCCGAGTTTGATCCTGCTGGATTGTCAGAAAGAAAGATCTCCACTTTGTATCTGTCATCACCAGCACGGTTGACTACTGAAGCAGAGCCATCCTCTGGAGTAAACGTCAAATCAAACTGGATGTCCTGTGTTCGTTTGTCGATGACGATGCTATCAGTAGGAATATCAATGTTGATTTCATCAACATTGAGGGCAGTTATTGCTGACAAAAGTAAAATATATACAATTAAAGTAAATATGTGGGAGATAATGAAAATAGATAGGCAACTGCAATTTATTTTTCAATTTTTCGGCCAAATAAATGATATACATATTAATACTTACATGTGCATACTATTGGAACGCATGCTTGATTCATGGAAGCTGGAGATGCACACCAGGTGTTTGCGCAATGATCTGATGGACCAAAGACCACACACAGATGAGACAGACCAGATGAACAGGCTACATTTTTAGCATCAATGTTAAACACAATTTCGTAAAATCTAACCATAGTATTATCTTCTAAATCGACAGTGTACTTGTCGGTTGGTATTACGCCAGTTGTGTAAGCTACGGGATTACTTCCTGCACTATCTGTAGCTAGGAATGAAACCACCTTATATCTGTCATCTCCACTACAAGAATTCACCACTTGTGATGTACCGGAGCCCGCAACAACATACAGGCAAAGTAAAAACAAATTGTCTTTTCCTTCAACCACGTGGGACGAACGTGGGAAATCAATCTTCAATTTCAGTGACAGATCAACGGATGCTATGCCAAAAAAAAAATATAAATGTAGTTAAGAATGTAACACCCTACTTTATTTGTCAAATTTGCAAACTTGTTTTTAATTTGGTTACTTGAAATACACAAAATTTAAGTATATCTATACTTAAATTTAAGTAAATCTATACTTAAACATAGGCTTTGAAGAGGGACATATGGTATAAACACACTTTAGCATACATGTTATTTTTGTTAAATAACAACGATTATTAAGCAATGTTTTGATATTAAGATACTCACATTTACATATAAATTGCGTGCATGCAATGCGTCTTGCCGAATTAGCTTGATCCCATGTTTTACGTCCCTCAGTAGAAGGCCCAAGATCAATGCATATATATTGCAGTTGGTCATCAAAACAATCTACGTTTGTCAGATCAATTTCAGCCTGGATGTTTTCGAATGTTTGCTGGACGTTATCTTGAATATTAAGTCGTCTTTGTGCGATTGTCAATTCTGAAAGAGCACTACTGGTTGGATTGGTTCCCTGAGGATCCCTCGATAGGAAGACAATGATATCATAGCGATCATCACCAGCACTATTGACAACATCAGCAGAATCTTCAGATGGTGTAAATGTTACATCCAATTGGACGCGTCGAGAACCACCGTCTGACAGCACGGTATCTTGTGGTGTTCCAATGACAACCTTGTCTACATTTAGTTCGACCAAAACACCTGTAAGTTAAATGACAACTGCTTGTGTCAGTAATTAAATATATATACATACAGTAATATATGGCAATGGAGTACCTTTTATTCTGAACATGTTGTGTAAACGAATACTCACGTTCAACGACTACACTGAATTCGCATTCTGCGGCGTTTCCACTTACATCAGTGGCTGTACACACAACACGGGTAACACCAACAGAGAAGATTGAAGGAGAAGTTACTAAAGAACCACCAGAATTACAAATGATGGCAATGCTTCTGCCAGAGTTGTCTTGAACGGACGGCAGCGTGAATGTAACCGTTGCTTCGTTAGAACCACGTGCTTTAACGGTAATGTCTGACTGACAATTTGACAGCACTGGATCTTCATTATCTATTAAAATATATTGATTAAAAATATAACTACACATAGAATGTAAAATGGAAGATGTCATCAAAAACGTTTACCACGATTACACTGTAAAACGAAGGAATACAGAACATGTCCTCATACCTACAACAGTTACAGTAAATATAACCGAGTCTGTATTTCCATTGTCGTCGGTTGCTCTGCACGCAACTGTAGTCTGACCGATTGGGAAAGCAGTTTCTGACTTTGGTTCACATACAATTGTTGGTTCTTTACCGGAATTGTCGGTAGCTTCTGGATTTGGAAATGTTACTATAGCAGTTGGTGAATTTGGATCCGTGCCTACAATGATGTTATCAGGCTGTTGGATGTTGGGTTTCTGATTATCTAATCGTAAGAACAATGGATGAAGTTAAAAGTTATGCAGCTGTGTTGGATTTGAGAATACTTGTCTACTTTATCATAATATACACCGGAAATGTATAATGATGATGAATATACATACGATCTTCGCCGAACGCCTATTTGTGTAAAGTTATACTGTAACAAAATGTATATAATTTACCTACAACGGTTACAGTAAATGTAACCGAGTCTGTATTTCCACTGTCGTCGGTTGCTTTGCACTCAACTGTATTCTGGCCGATTGGAAAAGCAGTTTCTGACTTTGGTTCACATACAATTGTCGGTTCTTTACCGGAATTGTCGGTAGCTTCTGGATTTGGGAATGTTACTAGAGCAGTTGGTAAATCTGGGTCCGTGCTTACAATGATGTTATCAGGTTGTTGGATATTGGGTTTCTGATTATCTAATTGTAAGATCAATGGATGAAGTTAAAAGTTATGCAGCTGTGTCGGATTTTAGAATACTTGTCTACTTAGTTTATCATAATATACACCGGAAATGTATATTGATGATGAATATACATAGAATCTCTGACGAACGCCTATTTGTGTAAAGTTATACTTTGACATAATGTATATAATTTACCTACAACGGTTACACTAAATGTAACCGAGTCTGTATTTCCACTGTCGTCAGTAGCTTTACACTCAACTGTATTCTGGCCGATTGGAAAAGCAGTTTCTGACTTTGGTTCACATACAATTGTCGGTTCTTTACCGGAATTGTCGGTAGCTTCTGGATTTGGGAATGTTACTAGAGCAGTTGGTAAATCTGGGTCCGTGTTTACAATGATGTTATCAGGTTGTTGGATATTGGGTTTCTCATTATCTAATTGTAAGATATATGGATGAAGTTAAAAGTTATGCAGCTGTGTTGGATTTGAGAATACTTGTCTACTTTATCATAATATACACCGGAAATGTATAATGATGATGAATATACATACAATCTTCGCCGAACGCCTATTTGTGTAAAGTTATACTTTGACATAATGTATATAATTTACCTACAACGGTTACAGTAAATGTAACCGAGTCTGTATTTCCACTGTCGTCGGTTGCTTTGCACTCAACTGTAGTCTGACCGATTGGGAAAGCAGTTTCTGACTTTGGTTCACATACAATTGTTGGTTCTTTACCGGAATTGTCGGTAGCTTCTGGATTTGGGAATGTTACTATAGCAGTTGGTGAATTTGGGTCCGTGCCTACAATGATGTTATCAGGCTGTTGGATGTTGGGTTTCTGATTATCTAATTGTAAGATCAATGGATGAAGTTAAAAGTTATGCAGCTGTGTCGGATTTTAGAATACTTGTCTACTTAGTTTATCATAATATACACCGGAAATGTATATTGATGATGAATATACATACAATCTTCACCGAACGCCTATTTGTGTAAAGTTATACTGTAACAAAATGTATATAATTTACCTACAACGGTTACAGTAAATGTAACCGAGTCTGTATTTCCACTGTCGTCAGTAGCTTTGCACTCAACTGTATTCTGGTCTCTTATACACATCTAGATGTGTATAAGAGACAGGGAATTGTCGGACATACAATTGTCGGTTCTTTACCGGAATTGTCGGTAGCTTCTGGATTTGGGAATGTTACTAGAGCAGTTGGTAAATCTGGGTCCGTGTTTACAATGATGTTATCAGGTTGTTGGATATTGGGTTTCTGATTATCTAATTGTAAGATCAATGGATGAAGTTAAAAGTTATGCAGCTGTGTCGGATTTTAGAATACTTGTCTAGTTTATCATAATATACACCGGAAATGTATATTGATGATGAATATACATACAATCTCCGACGAACGCCTATTTGTGTAAAGTTATACTTTGACAAAATGTATATAATTTACCTACAACGGTTACAGTAAATGTAACCGAGTCTGTATTTCCACTGTCGTCGGTTGCTTTGCACTCAACTGTAGTCTGGCCAATCGGGAAAGCAGTTCCAGATTTTGGTTCACATACAACTGTCGGTTCTTTACCGGAATTGTCGGTAGCTTCTGGATTTGGGAATGTTACTACAGCAGTTGGTGAATCTGGATCCGTACTTACAATGATGTTATCTGGTTTTTGAATGTTGGGTTTCTCATTATCTAAAATAAAGTCATTAATTAAAAGTTTAGAATGCTTTTGAATTTTTTTTTTAAATGAGATAATATATAGGTTAGGTAATGATGTTCTATTTACTTTATAAAACTATTTTTAAAAGTTATTGATTTCTTTGTTTTCAAGAATGCCGTTGGTTTAGAGAATAATGTTTATTACCCTTTACGTTGATGACAAATGTACAGACTTCCGAATTGTCACTGGTATCTGTAGCTGTGCAAGTGACCGATGTGGAACCAATCTTTACTTTCATTGGTGACTCGTATGTGCAATCAATTTGCACGTCTTTTTTCGAATTGTCTGTTGCAGTTGGCGTGAACTCCACAGACGCAACACTGCTTCCAAAATCGGTATTAGTTTCAACATCACCAGAACAGGTAAGCTGTGGCCCCTCATCATCTATATGATATTTACAATGATAATAATTCATTGATTGTCAATTATTCATATCCAATTATGAATACCTATGAAAAATGTTGAAAAATTAAAATGATTAAAATATGGAAACATTAAAAATGTGAACTAAACCAACAAGATACTATTGTGTATTCTGATGAAGGAATTACCTGTAACTCGGATCATAAACGAACAAACTTCTTCGTTGTCACTTCTGTCTCTTGCAATGCACGTGACTAAGGTCTCACCCATGCCACAGTCTAATACTTCCGGATGGTCACATGTGATAATGATATCAGCATTTCCAGCATTGTCAGTTGCAGTTGGAAGCTCGAAAGAAACTTTTGCCGTACTTTTACCAGGATCGGTTGTGGTTGATATATCAAGTGAACAGGTAATCTTTGGTTTTTCAGCATCTGGTGAATTATAAACAGAAGATCGGATTCATATTATGTGCGTACAAGTCTACCTAACTAGCTGATATTTATTTAAATAAAATAAAGTAATTAGCTTCATTAACAAATATTTTACAAGGAAGGGAGTCAAACCTGAACATTCTGTAAGTAATCAATGGAGTGTTTGTTTGTTGAGGAAAGTTAATGGCATGATGTTGTTCATGATAAAATCCAGGATTATCAGGTCAGCATTTTACCTGGGCAGGTTCTACTGCAATAATATTATAATTATTATTATAATATATTAGTTTAATAAATTGAATATATGAAAAGTTTTTTTAAGAACGTAGTACTACTTACCTTGAATGGTTACAGTAAATGTGATCTGCTCTGTATTTCCGGAATCATCAGTTGCAGTACATGTAACCTCGGTACTACCAATTGGGAAGGAGGATCCAGACGGAGGTTGACATACTGCAGTTGGGTTTGTACCGGAATTGTCTGTTGCAGTTGGTGTTCGAAAGGTCACGATTGCTGTGTTTCTCCCTGGATCAGTATTTTGAAGTATGTCAGATATTGGATCTATCTGTGGTTTTTCATTATCTACGGTATTGAAAGAAGATAAAAATTTAATCATCCAAAAATATATACTGTTATGCTATTTATAAGATATTTCTACTTCAGACGTATTTTGTGAAGTAAGTAAGTAACTTTATTGCTTCTCTTTTATAACAGAGGCATAACCGTAAAGATGTGCAACAATAACAAAATCAGTAAAAACTTAATTACTGTGATAAAATATAGTAAGAAAATACTGCGGTAGAACGAAATATATATAAAAAAGGGTTTACAAAAATAGTAATAGAGATAAAAATAAATACTAATACTAAAAATATAAGTAAGTAGGTTAATACATACACTTATCTGTATATATATATATATATACATATATATATATACACACACACATGCATACATATACATACATACATACACACACAATACATACATGCATAGACACACACACATACACACGCCCCTCACACACATATTCACACATACATACATACATATAAACATACATACACAAACACATACATATACATAATTATATACATATAACAGAGTAAATATTGTAAATTTAATTCAATAACATTAAAACCAGACATATTAGTCTTGCAATAGAAAAGTATTATATATATCATTTCGTTCTTTCCAAGCCATCATTAAAAGTAATTTACAATGATTATCAAAAACTTTACTCGCAATAGTATAATTAATAGGGTTTATACAATTTGTCATACATTGTCAAAATATTTATTGTTATTACCTTCAACAGTTACAGTAAACGTAACCGAGTCTGTATTTCCACTGTCGTCTGTTGCTTTGCACTCAACTGTAGTCTGGCCGATCGGGAAAGCAGTTCCAGATTTTGGTTCACATACAACTGTCGGTTCTTTACCGGAATTGTCTGTAGCTTCTGGATTTGGGAATGTTACTACAGCAGTTGGTGAATCTGGATCCGTACTTACAATGATGTTATCAGGTTGTTGGATGTTGGGTTTCTCATTATCTAATTTGTTGAAAAAACGAAGGATATTTATAGTTATTCAGCATTAACAGTAACAATCTACATATTTGATAGGCCTATCTTCTATTTACTTTATAAAACTATTTTTAAAAGTTATTGATTTCTTTGTTTTCAAGAATGCCGTTGGTTTAGAGA
>NW_022711099.1:616348-630175 GCF_011630105.1 Anneissia japonica
TCAGTACTACCAATTGGAAATGAGGATCCAGATGGAGGTATACATACAACAGTTGGGTTTGTACCGGAATTGTCTGTTGCAGTTGGTGTTCGAAAAGTCACGACTGCTGTGTTTCTCCCTGGATCAGTATTTTGAAGTATGTCAGATAGTGGATCTATCTGTGGTTTTTCATTATCTACGGTATTGAAAGAAGATAAAAATTTAATCATCCAAAAACATACTTCAGACGTATTTGGTGAAATTTCATACATTGCCAAAATATTTATTGTTATTACCTTCAACAGTTACAGTAAACGTAACCGAGTCTGTATTTCCACTGTCGTCTGTTGCTTTGCACTCAACTGTAGTCTGGCCAATCGGGAAAGCAGTTCCAGATTTTGGTTCACATGCAACTGTCGGTTGCTTACCGGAATTGTCTGTAGCTTCTGGATTTGTGAGTGTTACTACAGCAGTTGGTGAATCTGGATCCGTGCTTACAATGATGTTATCTGGTTTTTGGATGCTGGGTTTCTCATTATCTAAAATAAAGTCATTAATTAAAAGTTTAGAATGCTTTTGAATTTTGTTTAAAATGAGATAATATATAGGTTAGGTAATGATGTTGGTAGCAAAGTTTTGACCTACCTGTTTCGCAGAATCTTCCAACAAAACCTTGTGTACACGAACAAGTGAATGATTGACAATCCTGGCTAGACACACATGTTCCACCATTCCTACAAGATCCGGTTGAGCAGGGGTCAAGTACTGTAGATCAAAGCAATAATATATTAGCACCTAATTATAATTTGCCTAATACGCGTAGGCCTAGATGAACATAATTACGTAATTAAAACAACAACAAAAAATAGCAGCATTCTCACATTTTGTTATATAATAATTACTGTCATCCTTCGAACTTCATGTGTCTCTACCCACCACAGGCCTACTACTGTATTTGTGTGATACATTCAGGAATATAAAAGGTCTATGGTTATGAATCGTGTAGAGAAATGACAATACTGTCACCACAATTTTGTTTCTCATGCTACTCCTAGGCATGTGTACAGAAAACGTCTACGTGTCTTGGTGATATAATTATATACCGTAAGTGTATAATTGTGTATATAGTGCATGTGTTTTAATGTAAATGTGCGTATAATGGTCAAAACCATACAATCTGAACAAGTTTTTCCTCCATAGCAAGCAGAGCATTTGCACTCGTAGTCTCCATACCCAATACGATAGCACTGACCACCATTTTGGCAAGGTTCTTTAGTGCAAGGATCGTCTGAAAGATAACAAGTGACGAAGTTCAATTACAATGATTTCAAATATTGATTTATTATAGAGCTGCTATTTCTGTATTATAATTATGGTATGGAGTTAGAAAGTAATTTCTTATTATTGATAAAATTAAAGTTTACAAAGAATTAAAGCTCACCTAAAGTTGGGATGACGAAAAACCTCCACATTCCGCTTGAATATGGCCCAGTATACCACCCGAAATAATTGACGGTGATCGGCTGCGGGTCTGTCCAGTCAATTAACGGATCTTGAGAATCAACTCCAACCTGAATTTTTCCGTTCTCGTTGTAGCTGATGTAAAATCTTGTAAATTCTGTGTCTGATATTATGGGCGATACCACAGCAACAGTTATGAAACAGAAGTCGATGCATCTGTAAGATAGTAGTTACAGTTATGGTTAAAGCCGTCCAGTTGAAGCGGTGAAGATCACGAAATGTAATGAGATCTATAATGACCCTATTCACATCACTTTTGTCTTTGGACAAGATACTTATAGTTTCATAAATTTCCTTTTTCTGTCATATTTTGTGACTTCTTGTGGAGGGGTTCATGAACGTTTTCACTTAAACGGATACCGGCGCTTTATGAATTTTCATTTTTATTATTTCTTCCCTTCACATCGAAATATATATAGGTACTTTGTAGAGTTTGAAAATGGTGGTGCAGAATTACACGGAATGACGCATGTCTAGTAAAGTTCCAAGAAATAAATTAATATTAAAAAGCAGATGTACTTGAAGGTCAGTAGGGACTTCACCCCAAATTCTTGGGAAATCATTAAACACACAAAATTTAAATGTGTCGGTACGTGCAAATCTAAGAGTTATAAATATTAGCTGATCAGTGTGTCTAGTAATATTAATAAAACTAAATATTTAAATATTATAGATTTTGAATAAACATTTTGAAATATTAAGAGATGGCTATGTAATCAGCAGGTCTACTTTTCGTGGGGATCATATCAGGGTGTTCTTTCACTGTAACTGTCTAGTGGCATAAACCTATGTGATCTTCTTTAGATCATTTCTGATGCATTTTAGTAACCGGACTGGAAAGGGTTCCAAGCAGGCATTCTAAATTCAACAATCTGACCATTGCATCATACAGCTCAAGTGTAGCAGGGGCCTTAAACGTATTGTACGTTTGAAGTCGCCTATTTACAAAAATAAAGAAAACATTCACCTTCGAAAAACAATCTTTTGTGAATCGATAACAATTTCGTACTGATATGAAGCATCACTCCCTGTTGGGCTGAGTGTTACGTGTACGCCAGATTCTGCCTTCACCTCAAATACTAACCTACCACTCTGGGATAATTTTTGTGGGTAGTAATTGTAGCTATAGCCAGGACTGGTGTTTGTTTCGAATATAGCGTAGCCTGAAAAAATAGAATAAACATATTGCAAGTGGCGCACCAGGAGCTGATTTCGTGATAGATCCTTTGCAGTCATGCAATATCGAACATCATACGTCCATTGTTCATTCATTCATTTATTTATTCATTCATTCATCTATTTAGTAAAATCAACATACAAATCACGGGATAACTTCATAAAATCAATAAAAGGCCAAAACGGATATTGTAAGATTCCATAAAATTGATAACTTAGAAAAAAAATCTACATGGAAGTGACATCCTAAAAATTACCTCAAATGTCATTTCCCTGTCCCAAAATTAACCTAACCTAAAATTAACCGGTTTGTTTTTCGGATTGTGTGCAAAATCTCAAACATGATTTACTATAATGAGCCTGCTTCTGGCTTGTGACAAATAGATACTGCCACCTACATACATTTCATTGCAATGGCGTACGTTCGTACGTTAAACGCATGGGCAAGAAACAAATTTTAAGAATTTACAAAATTCGATTGCTGAAGAGATTAATGGATTCTATGTAACCAAAGACGACTATGGAAACGAAGACAATGAAAAATTGGAGTAAGAATATTTTGCGATCCCACAAATCTAACAAGGTCTAGCTAGCTGTAATCGGTTCCTCTAGGCAAAATATGTCTAAGCTTAGAGGGAAGGTGAAAAGTAAGATATTAACTTTAAATACACTTTTAGAAAATTCGTGTTGTAAAGGACCACATTTTCATGCATTAATCTAGCCTTCGTGCAATAAGTTCTATCTGGCATAATGGTTTATAACCATTAAGCCTATTGGATAATGGAGATTGGATAATATTTCTTAGTGTTTACCACGACGCTTTCAAATCAACAAGGGAGAACAACTAAGATAACGTAATGTAGGTAAAATAGGCTAATGTAAGGTGAGAAAAGATAAATTAAACTAAACTAATGCAAGATAAGTAAACAAAGATAGGTCCATTGTAGGAAATAACTTGCGAAATACTTACTTCCTTCGGAGTCTTCGCTGATAGGCCTATAACCATCTTTGAGACAAAAAAGCAACTGAATTACAAATCGAATTCAAAATACCAGGACACAAAAATATTTAGATTGCATTAAATGCACACATAGGCCTATATTAAGTTGTATAGAGTAGAGAATGTGTAAAGGCGGTATTGTACGGATAAATTTTGAAAGTTTTTAGAACGCCGTAAAAATTAGGTCAACGGTTAAAATCTGGAATTATAAAATACTAATTTGGCATTAACAATTGCAATTTTTAACCTAATTTACGTATAACTACAAAATAATATAAAACCATATTGTTTATGCGTTCTTACATGTAGGCAAAATTTCAAAATAGTTCTCATTCAATCTTATATAAATAGGCCTATGCTGAAAAGCAATTTCATTGTTGAACTGTATGATAGTTTATTACTAGCGAACTGTAAATGAAATATGTTTGGCCTACCTTGCGCCGCGACAACGTGTAACATACACCACAACGAAATTACTATGCTCCCAACAGCCATGATCACTGTCTTGCCGTAGCTTTCTTACTGATCTCACACCAACTTTGCACCGTATTTATGCTATATCAAACAATTCGAATAACACTACATGACAACAGCATGGAAGGAGAAGTACTCTTTAAGGGTAAGATGTTTTGTATGAACGAGGGTCTTTAATACAAAGGAATGTGTACATTCGTTGGATGTATCTATTTGTCAACCATATGTATGTTTCTTATTTGGGCACTTCAGGATCTATTGAGTTTGTGGAAATTAATATTAACATATGCACATTAGACTATTGACCATGGGAGAGCAAGGACTCTCCGGATGTCAAGATGATGTTCAGGCATAGTGTATTCATCCTGTAAATTTTATAATAATACCAAAAGGAGTAATGAACATGCGAGTATTGAAAGAAAATCAATAACACCACATTTAAATGCACGGTTATCGAATAAGTTACTTTATGTGAGTCAGATTACCACCATCATCCGAATAAGAACATGTAACATTGGTATATACATCATATTTTTTTCATGAGAATAAGAACATGTAACATTGGTATATACATTATATTTTTTTCATGATCACAATTATTATTGTGCAGTATAGCAATTCTATGAGCGCTATACAAATCTCATTAATTATCATAGTTATCATCATTATGCTATAATACTATTAATCATAATATTATTATCAATAATCATGCGAGTATTGAAAGAAAATCAACAAGACCACATTTAAATGAACGATTATCGAATAAGTTACTTTATGTGAGTCAGATTACCACCATCATCCGAATAAGAATATGTAACATTGGTATATACATTATTTTTTTTAAATTATTATTATGATCACAATTATTATTGTGCAGTATAGCAATTCTATGAGCGCTATACAAATCTCATTAATTATTATAGTTATCATCATTATGCTATAATACTATTAATCATAATATTATTATCAATATTATTATTAATTCATAGTTGTTATTACGAACTGAGTATTCATGATACATAAGGATATATATCGGCTCAAAATTAATCGATGTAAATTTCTTACTGAAAAAAAGTTGTATATAAATGGGCTTGGCCTCACACAAGTTAACCGCTTTGCAACTGTATCATGCATATCCTAAGTAGTAGGCTCAATTACTATTACATTATATTTACTAAATCAATTGGGAACCCTCACCACTCAATTTACAATTTCGAAGCTGAATTCCGTAACGCAAAAGTAAATTATAAAAAATAATGATAGATCTAAAATCGCGAATTTCTTCAATCAGGTCGATAACAGATTGTTTAATAGTGTGAGAAATCCTTCTTTTCAGCTTCCAATTTTACATAGGACCCTACACCATTCTTTCATATAATTCACTATCCTTCCATTTTGGTCATTTAAATCAGTGGTAAATGACCTTCATATAAAGTCATAATGTAGGAAAAGACTAGTGCAGGTTGTTCAAAAATCACGAAAATAAAAAGCATCAGTAAATTGTTTAAGATATCATATCACAATGTATGACAATATAATATATGATTAATCGAAGATGCACCAGTTAATCATATCGTCCCTTATATAACGTAGTGGCGAATGTGGAAAAGTGCATTTTGAGAAAAACGCATTTAAAGATTTTTGAAAATAGTAATTTTTATTATTTTCGTTATTCTCACCGGTATCATAGACCAACAATTATTCGAAAATGAGAGCATAAAAATAGCTAAAATTTAACAACATATAAAGGTGTAGTCCTTTGGTTTCCACCATTGTGATTAGCAGTCATATCATTTTCTTAACAGTATTCAATATATACCACCATATCACAGAAATACATACAAGGTCTACTTCTTGGAATTGGCACAGCAACTTTTAAGCTGGGCACTCACCGAGTCGTACGACGGTCGGCTGACGAACCCAACTCTGCTCGTTGTCGGTGCCAGTCTGAACAGATCTTCATTAAAAATTATCCGTTGCGCGCGTGTCGTGTCGTTGCGTTTTCCTTAAACCTGTCGGGATTGGAGATGATTTTAGTCGCAAAATAAACTCTGGTATAACAGGAATTAGGCCCAGGACCTGTCTCTTATACACATCTAGATGTGTATAAGAGACAGCATTTATAGAGGGCCTAGGCCTAGATGTAGTTAAAAATTACTTTTCTTATAGGCCTATATATTATATATATAAATATATATATATTATATATACACACACACACACATATATATATATGTATATATATATATGTAGTGATAATAACAATAGCAATAAAGAAGATTTGTGTAGCTCATAGAACTGCTATAATGATAATACTAATAAAATATTGTATATATTGTATGACGATTACGGGTACCACGATTACGAAGGATATTGCACGTCTGCTGCCATCTATTTGTTGTACTGTCTGCTTCTGCTTGACAGGTCACCATGTGGGTCAAGACGCACCCAGTATTATCATTCACATTCGAAATTGAGACGTCTATTTTTAAGAGAGAATGAATAAAGAGATAATGGATTGATGGAGCCATATAAACGATGTGATACGGGCATCAAGGGACACCAGTATGTAGTTTTAACAGGGCCTAATGCTTCCAATAATATTTTCAAGTTATGCGTATGTATAAGGTATCACAATGATGAGGAACGTAATGGAAATCTAAACAGAGTATAAGTTTGTGATGAACGATTTTATGACTGCATGAAGCTATTTTGTTTAAATGCGTTTTTCTAACGGTTTTAAACCGCTACCGGTATCTTATTATTGAATGTAAACCATTGTTCATTCATGTCCACCGTATGAGACCTACTAATTTATCAATTCATCTATAATTCAACATTTTTAGAATTAGGCCTATTGATTCTCAACATCGTCAACATTGGCTTAAATTTTATTGGTGCCGTCTGTGTATGTGCCGTGTGTCTTTCCCGCCTGTAGTTGTTAATTTTTTGGGCTCTGCCCCTCCATTGCGCGTATTATTCTTTTAAATTACCGTATATTTGACCACATGTCTAGGAAGTATTTACATATTTCATTTTTTTTTTCTCAATCTCAATTTAAACGTATTTTATATTTCATATACCTGTACTGTAGGCCTATATATTTTTGATAAAAGTTTTGTTATGTATAAGCAATACATTAGTTTCTAGTTAAAATGCTACGGGATGATTTTTTACAAGCTGTAGTTTAAGAGGTGTTTCTTTCTGTCATATTGGGCCATTTGGCTAAGCGGCCGGTTAGGGTTCCAAGGAACAGGCCATCCATAAGCTTTGACGATTACTGTATTGTATATAGAGGATGCGCGAGGGGGATACTCGCTCCCTCAGTCGCCACTCCTCAATTGAAAATGTTCGAAGCAAACAAATCACGCTCGAGTTGTTGAAATTAACTTAAATCGCCTAATTTTGAGAGCAATTGCGCCCCTCACCTAATCATCGAGTTGTCCACTTCACCTTCGCCCCCCCCCCCACCATCGTCCTAGATACGTCACTGCATTATTGTGGTTTAAAGGGTACATTGATTAATTCTGAAAGTCTTTATTTGATATAGATAAAGTACAAACATTTGAAATACGAATAATCAAGAAAAACGGAGGAGACAGACGGAGAAAAATATGGAAGAGGACAACAACAGCCTGGGTATAGAAAGAAGAAAGAATATTGATCGAGAAATGTACTGAACGAGTGGGACGTTTATACCAAACAAAAAGAATGAATTAGAAGGAAACGGCATTGAGGAAGAACGATCAATATCGCTATAAAAAAAAACAAGAGAAATTAAATGCTTAAACACTTGACCCAACCAAAAACCAATGCTACGTTATCTACCGTGGGCACGTACAAGTCCTATTACAACACAAATGAAGGGGTTATTCTGATTATTGCATTAGATGAACTACTAATTAATCAGCTTATGTGACATATAGATTACTAAGGTAAATTGCTACATAATAAGTTAGGTGTCTGTTTACATACGATACGATGTTTCTATTTCTGGTGTACGTTAAGAGAGGTGATTTTCCAGTTGGTAAACAAATACATGTAGGACAAATTTATATGAATTTTTGATTACACTACGAGCTTGATGATATAATTCTGTGTCATTGTAATTATATGAAAATTACATTATATAATACTACTTTATTTTTTTTTATCAACGTAAATGCACGACGTTGTAATTGCGGTTTCGACCTATTAAGATATGCTTAAAATGTATACAGTATTAATGTGTACACATTATGCCGATAAACCACAAAATTCAAATCCAATACCCAAAAAGAGATCGCTATATAAACAACATTACCAGACAATAATTCTGTGAAATTCAAGAATTTACAATCCCTAATAATATGTTCCCTATAAAGGTATCAAATGTTAAAATGCCAGTGATATCATTATTCATGGTGGGTTATACACTGCTCTGAGAAGGGCAACAGCTACGATTTCAACAATTTACTGACCTACGATCCATTTACATTATTCTTTCTTTGTACACGCCATAACTTGCTCATCATCTGCAACTATTTGAATTATAGTTCGTGCAGTATTTTGTTGTCACCGTACTTAACTCTAAATACTTTGCACCAACGTATATGGACATGACATGGACTCGGGGACCCCAAGAAGTTCATCAGCAATGGCGGCGCCAATAGAGAGCGCCCTTTCTTGTAATTGGATTTGTCTTTATGTTTGTATATGATATCATGCCGTCAGAACATTATAAGAAAATTTAAACTAATAGGAAAAATGGCTCACAGTGGGAGCGTGTGTCAAGCGCTTGTTATAGTGGTTTTTTTTTTTTTTGGTTTTTTTTTGTTTGTTTGTTTTTTTTTTTTGGCTACTTTTAACTCAGAATTTCCATCCACGCTTTCTGTGTTGCTTGACATGAATACCTTTACAAGTAAAAATAGTTGATTTTTTACCTCATTCTAGGAGAGGTTTAGGCATGGTATCATATTAGTAGGCTTCTTTTGGAAGACTGTTCATTTCTATCTTCAGCTTAGGACGAATCCCATCATTTCTCCAACCGAATATACTCTAAACTTATAGGAGAGATAATAGCAAAGTGTCTACTTGCCCGCAAGCGGGCAGTAGACACAAAAACTAAAGGCGTCCACTATATCTTTTAGATTAAATTATTATATTATTAATCAATTGTTCTCCAAAAATATGTAAATATATATCTTATCAATGATACTAGAAGAAAAGTGAAACAGTTTCAATAAGTTGCAGATTTAAACAAACGAAAATACTGTATATAAATAAGTAACTTTCTATTTTGAAAATTTAACAATAAATGTTTGATTGTGTTGAAGAACTTGATACGTTCTTGTACGTTGTAGGCCCTATATTGCATTCTTTGCAGGACCATTATTATACAAGGGCGTTGGAAGCGGTCCGGCTGGTCCGGTTTTGGCAGGAACAATAACTTACATATGAATATCGTTTGTAAGCCAAATTGTACGCAACCTCTTTAAAAAAAAAAAATTAAATGACCTGACTAAATAAACTCGTCTAAATGTAGTAGTACCCACCCTAAGCTGCTTAATTATAGTTTGGGTAGCAGGTCAAAACGGCAATAAACCAAAATGGAAATGACCAAAACGGCAATACCAAAACGGCAATAAACTAAAACGGCAATGATAAGTACAAAACGGCAACGGACTATAGTTGCCTGGAGTCCCGCGCACCATTCCCCTGGTTGACGATAGCGGTATTATTGTATAATTGATCAGTTTACATTCCATTTATCAGCGATATGGAAGTTGTAATTGGATTTGTCTTTATGTTTGTATATGATATCATGCTGTCAGAACATTATAAGAAAATTGAAACTAATAGGAAAAATAGCTCACAGTGGGAGCGTGTGTCAAGCGCTTGTTATAGTGTTTTTTTGTTTGTTTGTTTGTTGTTTTTTTTTTGGCTACTTTTAACTCAGAATTTCCATCCACGCTTTCTGTGTTGCTTGACATGAATACCTTTACAAGTAAAAATAGTTGATTTTTACCTCATTCTAGGAGAGGTTTAGACAAGGTATCATATTGGTAGGCTTCTTTTGGAAGACTGTTCATTTCTATCTTCAGCTTAGGATGAATTCCATCATTTCTCCAACCGAATATACTCTAAACTTATAGGAGAGATGATAGCAAAGTGTCTACTTGCCCGCAAGCGGGCAGTAGACACAAAAACTAAAGGCGTCCACTATATCTTTTAGATTAAATTATTATATTATTAATCAATTGTTCTCCAAAAATATGTAAATATATATCTTATCAATGATACTAGAAGAAAAGTAAAACAGTTTCAATAAGTTGCAGATTTAAACAAATGAAAATACTGTATATAAATAAGTAACTTTCTATTTTGAAAATTTAACAATAAATGTTTGATTGTGTTGAAGAACTTGATACGTTCTTGTATGCTGTAGGCCCTATATTGCATTCTCTGCAGGACCATTATTATACAAGGACGTTGGAAGCGGTCCGGCTGGTCCGGTTTTGGCCGGAACAATAACTTACATATGAATATCGTTTGTAAGCCAAATTGTACGCAACCTCTTTAAAAAAAAAAAATTAAATGACCTGACTAAATAAACTCGTCTAAATGTAGTAGTACCCACCCTAAGCTGCTTAATTATAGTTTGGGTAGCAGGTCAAAACGGCAATAAACCAAAATCGAAATGACCAAAACGGCAATACCAAAACGGCAATAAAACTAAACAACCTCTTCTAAATGTACTAATACCCACCCTAAGCTTATAGTTTGGGTAGCAGGTCAAAACGGCAATAAACCAAAATGGAAATGACCAAAACGGCAATACCAAAACGGCAATAAACTAAAACGGCAATGATAAGTACAAAACGGCAACGGACTATAGTTGCCTGGAGTCCCGCGCACCATTCCCCTGGTTGACGATAGCGGTATTATTGTATAATTGATCAGTTTACATTCCATTTATCAGCGATATGGAAGTCTCTGGAGAGACTGCTAAACTGCATTGAAACCTCGATTTAATCTAATTTTTCTGCGCGATTTGTCAAACGTAAGAGCTAGGCCCCTTATAGGTGGGTAGAAATATCTTCTCTGTAAATGTAATGTTTTCTTGCGTAATACCGGCAAGAATACGATGCCCTGTAGGGACATAGTTTATTTTTTTTAAAATTCCATCTGGACACACCACCCCACACCACGGGTTAATGTTTGGGGGGGGGGGTGATCGTCGCATCTGACCGAACAAATAAAAACTGCTTTCCGACGCGTCTGTTATAAAACAGCGTTACCATCTCGTCTCTATATGTTACCGTATCCTGCATAAATGTGTTTGATGAATAAATACAAAAAAGCGTCTCTTCTGATAGACATTCTTCAAAAAAATAACTAATTCTTTGAGCTTTTGAGAAAATACATTTTTAGGTCGGTGCTGACAGGTAAAATCGTGTGATAATTTTATCTGAGACTACAGCCTCGGCCTCCAGCAGCTTGCATTAGTCTTGATTCTTTGAAATAGGCCTAGATAGAGTCCATTATTTAAAGGAATTCCTTAATTTTTCATACATAATATTGAATTTGAAGTGACTTTCTTCGGGATCTAATTTACATTGTTCTACAAACGTCATGTTTTCAATTACCACTTGTCAACAAACGACGACTGGGTGAGTGTACTGTCTTTCCGCAGGCTGGTGCGTCGTAGTTCTAGGTGTCAAAACACTTGACCTAGAATATTCATCATCAATTTTTCATCATTTTCAAGACAAATAATTTTCTGTAACCCACTCCCTGCTCCAAAAGAGTACATAATAAAATAATTATGATTATTGTCATTGATTATGATTATTTTTCATTTTTATGAATAGAAAAAAACTGTTGTACTCTCGAGAAAATTATAACAACTATAGATTCCCCCTTTAAAGCTTTCCTTAATAAAGGATATATTTAAATTAAGTAGGGCCTAATTCCTGTATGTACTGTATTAGTTTTTCTATTCGAATGTTTCTATTCCGTACACTTTCAAATTCAGCTATTTCCATGGTTTTCTATGTTGGTTGCATTTGCATTTTTGGAATTATGTTATGTCATAAGTCATGAGTCACCATTAAGGTTATGTCATAAGTTATGGGTTATCATTGAGGTCATATAATAAGTCATGGATTATCATTGAGATTTACTGAATATATATAAAATCCAATAGGCTAATTATTAATAGACTTCCTCGATTTCTAAGCATGAACAACATAAATAAAGTTTTATTGTACAATGCGTATCAATAAACAAATGCAATGTTTTTCAAATAAAATTTATCTGTATAACATTATAATATGTGTGAAATCATATGCTATTGTACAGTGACAAACAACTTGATATAAACGCACACACTTTACTTCTTATTATAAATATATATACTTCCTTAATATACTATGTAGATATTATTGTTGTGATTTTCATCAAACTCTTTTTTACGGTTGTGGACATGAAAGCATCCGATGGTTAGGTTGACAAAACCCCAATGTTTTTTTTTTAAATGAATAACAGGGCGATATGCTTGTTTAATTCTAGAGAACGCCCAAAACAGTATTATTAGGCCTAAGGTGAATAAGCCAGGGAACACTACAATACCAAATCGGATCCACCTTAATAATTACTTGAGATTTCTGACCTTTTCAACATTTATTATTGAGCATGAAATCCGTATGAATGTAAGAAAACAATGTACTTAAAATACTATACAATCAACATATGTCTCGAGGCACATAAGAACGAGGTGACATTGCTTATGCTAGAGTCTACAAGGATTCAAGAAGTAAATGATAATGTGGGCAAATTCATCCGGTAAGAGTGATTCAATATTTGTACATTTTTCAAAAATACATTTGTGCACAATATGACTGTCTTCTTTAATACAAATTTTGTTGAGTTTAACTAATGAAATTAAAATAGACTACATTTAAAAGTGGAGGTTGATTTAAGTGATCTACAAGGACAATAGGTAGTTTTCGCCGCACGACGTTAACCTTAACGTTAACGGATGACGTCATAATTTATTCATCTTGCGTTGCGTTGTACGTTAATTTCAGGATTTTATGTACTCGACGTACGTTAGTTACGGGTTTGCGCATGCGTATTTTATTTGTTTACAAAAGGGGCGGAGCTATCGTGCTGCATTTTAGGTACTAACGTTAAAGTTAAGGTTAACGTCGTGCGGCGAAAACTACCTAATGATTTTTCATTAAAAAACTTAATTCTATTCTTATAAACAGGAGATTGTTTCTGAATGAAAGCGCTTCTTTGAACAGGCAGAGAATAATCCAGTTTGTTTGAACAGCCATCAGTCAAGTTATTGCTGAATAAAGACCTAAAGATTTAATATGCATATCAGAGGGGAAAGGGTAGGCAACCCTACCTCCTAGATTGTAAGAAATGAGAAAGAAAAAAAGGGGGAAACAATGAAAATTGTATTCAAATTAAATTTCTAAAATTGACGTTCCGTGACCTTAATATTATACACTTTTCAACCACAAAATGTATATATCCTGCAACAAAATTTCATAAAAATTTATTCATTTTTCGCGTCATTCTCCTCTACGACGAATGACGAATACCAATCCTAAAAAAATAAACAATAACAACGGTGCTCGAATTGGAAAAATTCGAGCACAGTTTTTAATTATTATCCAAAATAT
>NW_022711099.1:631309-645512 GCF_011630105.1 Anneissia japonica
ATAAGCTGTCTGTAATTTAAATTTTAAACAAAAATACAATTAAAATATTGAATCTTCACAGATAGAAGCAGGGAACAGTTAAATTACCTGTTCCCTGGATAGAAGCAAAATAGTTTACGCTAATTTATAGTTTCCTTACTATTAAAAAGCCGTAATTTGATAACCAGCCAATTTAAAGGTCTATTCATATGGAAACGGTAATATTTTGCTTTTGTTAATTGGTAAAGACAATATTTCTTGTTTTTCCAATTATACGCTAATAACTTATTAAAATGCATAAAGTAATTATTGTAATTTCTCACACAGAGAGTGGCATATTTAAGATGCTGGCTAAAAATTCCAGGCTCCTGGGTTTAAGTCATTCCCTAAGTCCTTTAATCAGAGAGGCCACTTTGTTCATCTCCATTAAGTATTTAATGAATTACTTTTGCCCAAGAAAACAATGTTAAAAAATAACTTAAATTTATTCTCGATTCAATTCGATTTAATCAGGTTGATTCGAAAGTTTAGTAAGGTTATGTCTAGTAATAATATTTAAGATAATGACAATTACGAAATCAATGTTAAAGAATAACTTAAATTTATTCTCGATTCAATTCGATTTAATCATGTTGATTCGAAATTTAGTAAGGTAATGTCTAGTAATAATATTAAGGATAATGACAATTACGAATGATTATCATGATAATGTTGGTGATGATGGCAAATTTTAGAAAATAATAAGCTCGTCATCCGAGAGGTGGAAACCAAAAAATAGAAAATGTTGATAAACGGCATGTTGAAAAAAATTCAAATTAAATCCAGAAAACAATGTTATTCAGAAACCATCTTTTAACTTGATCCGATGTCACGGATATCTATGCTAATGGAATCGTATAGAAACGTATATAGTTTATTGAGATATAGAAAGACATAATTCATAATCTTGAAAAAATGGCTGAAACAATGCACAAATCTATTTTTATTACATGATACAAAGACACAATTGATTGGATTATTAAATTTTGGTTTGGAAATGTTGTAAACGACTGCAGAAACCTTAAGTAGGAATTTTAAAGCAACATTTTGAATATGATGTCATGAAAACTCATTTAAAGCCTATACTGAATTCAGATGTTTTGTTTAATGCACAAATAGCATGACGCCTTCCGGTATAGGTCTATATACATTAATGCAATAAAAAAAAATTTCCAAATGTATTTTACACTTTTAAACCAATATAGGTTGATTAAATATTATAAAATACATATGGTTCGTAAATTTAGTGAGTAGGAATGAAATTACCAGACCGCACATTATGAATTTATCGAGCATCTGAATTTAGTGTACGTGTAACAATATTTGAGCATGCGCATTTTCATTTACATTGGAACGCATGTCATATTGTTATTACTGTATACCGTTTTTTACGGGTTGTATTCACGTTGATCACGGGTGCACTGCAGGAGTGCCGCCAGGATTTTCCCGACGGGGGGTCCGATGTTCTCGACGGGGTGGCCAATGTCCCCGACGGAAAAAAGTGGTCGGGCGTCGCTCAAAATCTCTCGAAAGTGTTCCAGGTGGCGAAGCCCCAAAACAATATGACAAGAGCCTACTAATAATGTAGAAAGCCTACTAATATTTTTTTTCCCTCCCTGACGAATTGTGGATTTTCTCCCCGACGTGGGGGCCCCAGCGGTGGCGCCAGAAATGTGCCGATAAGGGTTCCGACGTGTCCGGCGGAGGGGTCGACGACACGGAATAAAATATCCCTGTTAGGTTTATGGGGAGAGTTTTTATGGCTTAATTCGGTCCTAAATGTGCTTTTAGACCACAATATTTGGGATTGCCAATCAAAATAGCGTTATTTAGATAGACAAATTATTATTATTTTTTTAATTTTTAGTCGTTCGTCGGACGATAATGGGGTCCAGGTGTACTGGAACGCAGCATTAGATTCGAACATAAATCTTCCGATTGGATAATGAAATGCACATGCTTTCATTGGTATTTTGACAAAAAAGGAAACACATTTTAAAGACGGTGGCTAAGTTTGTCCCTGTTATGTTCATGCATACTTACTTCAACTCCCTGCATAAATTGGTACTGAATATTCCATAGATTAGTGGGTTGACAGCGCTGTTTATTGCTGGCAAATTAGCGATAACTGCTGCCGCTTTGGCATGGTGTCCAATCACATCGAAACCCGTCAATAAATAGTAGAAGCAAAACGGACTCCAGCACACAACGAAAGCTATTAAAAAGATATATTTCGAAATGATTTATATTGCATGCTATATAAGAATTATTTCAAATAGGCTTCATTCATTTACACTGACATAATAAAATGTCGTGAGTACCAAGTCATTCAGAAACCGATTTGGAGGTGGGGATCATTTTGGCGCAGCGATTGATATTCGACATTTCGAGACTCTCGCTGAACGCTTTTGTCAATAGGAAAGAAAATTATTAACATTATCCCTTTCCCACCTAGGAGTAGGGCCTAAAAGTGGGTACTCGATAGAATCCAATACCGAGAGGGCTGATTCTAGCAGCTCTTTATGGGATGGTGCTACCCAGAGGGGTGACATGCGTTTCGTATGTGTTTGATCCAGTGACTTGGAATAATAATACCTAAAATGGCAGCTATTAAAAAATATGCACTAGCGCGTTATTATTATTATTATTGGATGGTTGGTAATTATTGTACCCATTAGCATTAGACGTCGATATTAATTATTTACCTATTTTCCTAAGTTAATCTATCAATATTTACGATGTCAGCAATTTGTAATAGCGAAGAGTAAATAAATGTTTGGTTCATTTGATCAATCCAACGGAGCTCAGGGCTTTATATATACATGAATGAAAAAAATAACTTACCTATTACAATACTCAATGTTATGTAAATAGTTTTAATCTTGGCCTTGGGAATAAGACCTCTGGAGCTTGCACGATGCGAACGACTTTCATCAGTCTTTAAATTGTCATAATTTCCTTCTAAAGAAAAATATTGAAAAAACGAAAATTAAAAACCCGTTCATTTCTATAACTAAAGTTGAAAAAAAAATCAGAACGTCGAAATATTTTATGTATCTCGAGAAAAACATCAATACAAAACAATTAAAAGGCAATACTGTATCTAGTTAATAAAATTGTAATGCCAGCTCGAACATATTCTTTACAACTCTCACATTTACCATGTATTTTCAGTTATTAATACAAATGATATGAATCTCAACTTGGTTCTTACTATATGTTTAATATGAAGTAAGGAAATGTATGGGTTTTTTTTTTCAAATGGATTTCCGCAAGGACAAGTAAAACGAATCTGAATCTGTATTATTCACATTTGATTATTATTTACATCACCTAATTTATCTTTCAATACTTGTTGATAACAGAGTCAAGCGTCTTCGCTACACATAAGTCGCCTGTGCATCAGCGTTGTAATTATCTACGTAATTTAACAAAATGTTAAACTATCTTTAAATTAACTTGTTATTTTTCAATTTATTTTTCTTTCAATTCAATTCGTAATTTCCAATTTCGTAAACAGAACAACAGAACTGTAAATCACTGAAAATCCTTTGCAAGGTTATGATTTACTTCCTATTAAAATTTGTAGTTTTCATACATTTCTTTTACTTGTAATTTTTGGTAAATAACCTCCGTATTGGCTATAATCATCTATTAGCTAATTGCTTGCTTATAAATCCAGCATCGTGTAAATTTTAACAATTGTGGTCTACAGTTGACACAGTCAGAAAAGCCATGAGCTCAAATTAAAAAAAAAAAATAATTACTGTAATATATCACAAGTCCCTTACGTGGGACATTAAACAACTATTTGTTTTAATTAACCTTGAACTTCGTTCAAACCCTGTCTCTTATACACATCTTGTATGATGAATAGTGTAGTTTTATTTATATAGCGCACATACAGTATCCATCAAATGTAAGATTCTCAGGGCACTTGATATGTGGACTAGGGACTCGATCAATTACTTTCTTCACCCCTAAGGTTCCTGTCATGTGCTACCTGGTAACCCGGCAACAGCAACTCTCGTCGTCAACCCAGGGGCTGTCTGTTCCAGTACACCGGGGTATCCCCCTTCGAAGGATGTACTGGGTTCTTTATAGTGCACACGAGCCACTGTATACACTGGGCCTACGGTTTATAGTCCTTATCCGAGAAGATTTGTTCTACCACCAGAACCATAGGCGGGAGTGCCGTTCGAACCAGCGCCGATAGTATGGCTATAGCTTGCGGCGCCCCTGCTAATCGCTCGGCCATTCGAATCGCAATCAATCTCGCATTGGGATTATTATTGATTGATTGGGAATCGCAATTCGATTCCCAATCAATCAATAATAAAGCCTGGCTTCCATAGAATCGCTACACAGTGCCTACATTTTTTTTCACTGCAATCCTTGCAATCGTAGCAGCTGTACCCAACGCAATCGGGAACGCTTCTTGATTCAAGTGACCAATCAGCGTCGCCAAAGGATTCGGCGATTTAAAGGAGTGACTGCTTAGTTTTTCTGTATTCATTTTAAGTATTTCACATACAAAACTTCAACACGTTACATATTGAAACATTCAAATAAACAGATATTAATAGGGTATTGTAATTTCTTCCATTTAAATAATGGAATTTTAAAAATATTATGCTTATAGTTTCCCATTTCATTAACCTTTTCACAGTCAGTCAATCAATCAATCAATCAATCAATCAATTTTATGACTTACAAAACAATATTAATAATGCCATGTCATGATTATGACAGAATTCGTGGGGGGAAGAAGTTTCTTATATACAGGTATTTCCAGCTTATTGTTAGTCACTTACTTCTTCCGGAAAAGTTCATAGGATATATAATTGCTTGATACCTATCCACACTTAGTGCGACCAGTTGAAACGATGAAGTAGCCACAGATCCGGCCTATCATAGATAGCAAGGAAGAGACAACAATAGAGTTTAGTAATAAATATTTTTCAAATTCATGATGCAGTCATTGCAATTGACAAGAATGAAGTGGGGTTTTTTTTGCTTTTTAACTTTCATTATCTTTTTATATTTATTTTTTTATTCTAATATTTATATTTCATGCTTGTTTTTTTTTTCAGGGCAGTAATTGAAAATATTTTGATAATTAATTTTCCTTAATTTCCTTAATGTTTAGACGGGACAAGAAAGAAAAAAGAAAATAATCAATAACAAAAGAGCATGCAAATAAACAATCGACTACGTGAAATCAAATACCGAAATTACATTTACAATCAGCTTCTTACATATTTTTGCTAGAGTGTAGAAATTTTAAAAACATAATGATGTGTCTTATTGGAAATTTATGTATTTATTCTTTTAAACGAGTAATTTTATATTTTATATTAAGTATTTGAGGGGTTTTGAGGATTTTAAAGTTTCACCACCGCATACTGTACAGTAGATGAAACATGCCGGGATGATTGAGGGCGCCATTCGCTGCTGCATTAAAAAGTAAATTCTCATTTGTTGCAAATGCTTCGCACAAAATTTGATTCTATGATTGTCTTAGAGTTTTTGCAAATAATTAGTTTTATGATTTTTGGCAATTTTGTAATGATGTTATCTGTTTCATGTGTGCACATTTAGGTTATAATTTCAATTTCGATGTGTGTGTTTTGGTAGTTTTCTGGTTTTTATTTGTGGTGTTCGCCACTAATGTAACTATGAAATATTTTGTAAATGCACATTATATAATATTTGATGATTAGAACTCTTAATTTGTTCTATCCAGTGAGAAAGATTTTTTTCCCTTTTTTTTTTGTATTTTCGTATCTTATCTTACATATCCTATCTTCTCATCCCACTCCAAATAACTAAAGAATCATAACAAATAACGATGGAATATCTACATACGGTAATATTACCTCCAGGACTGACTATAAATAAATTGACTATAAATTGTTCATAGTGAATTCTGATTATTAACATAATAATGAATATACCATTTTATAAAATAAATGTATAAAGCAGTAAAATAAGACAGAATAACACAATTTGCAGTTAAAATTCTAGCAGAGAATTAAATGACGTCACTCACATACGAAACAATTATTCTCACTTCGATATTGGATATGAGTAATATTTAGATACTGTACATTGCAGAGCTTTCATAGATGAATTAAAACAAATTAAAAAAAATCTCAATAATGACGAAGCACACTTGATTATGCCTCCCTCAACAAACATTAAAGTTGTAGTAATTTTGAGTCGATCTATAAACTACAAGTGAACAAATCCCCACAAACGTAAGAGGTTCCGAATGACACGCTGTTTAAAAGCATTACCGTATTTCATTTACTTTATACCTTGCTATGGCATTAAGTAAAGTAAAAATTGGTTTGGTCTAAGGAACATGTTTGTGTCCGTATGCTAATTCCCAAGGTGAATAAGGAAAAAATACATAATATTAAAGGCGCAATTTAAATAAGCTGAAGAATTGTTCAGTACTTTAAACACAAGAAGATAAGAGGCGTATCATAGTATCATAGCAATTGTAACCTTGAACAAAATAAAACTAGCAAAATCACATAAAAAGCTTCTGTAAAACTATATAGCCTTCTTGAAGTTTATAATGCATATGATTATGTCGAATTTCAAGGCAAAATAAATACTAACTACACAGTATTATTACTTTCAGGATTACAGTCTAAATAATGTACGGTAACAAACACTAAATAAGACCTACACTGTATGGTTTTTTTTTTATATGTTTTGACCTTTGACATCAACATGTACACTCGAAGCTACAAGATGTTTTATTACTTTTAACAATACAAGACGCGATTGACCGGGGTTTCAAAGACAGGCTGCACTGAAACATTGACGCTATAAAATAAGGAACATGACTTTATAAAAGCGTTGTTTTAGAAACAAAAATGATAGTTAAACTTAAAAATGACTGCTAAATGCTGGGAGTTTATTGTTTTAGGTTTACCAATAGAACACACCAGAATAGCGTTCACGATGTCGAAAAACAAAATCAATACAGATCAGCTTGAATAATTTAAAAGGTCTAAGAACATCGAGGATGATTTTTTCAGCTTTTATGATTAAACACTTTCGTTGTATTTAGAAAGAATCATTCTTTTAATATTTAAATAAAATATATAATTGTTGTTGTCTTTCCCTCTGGAGCAGTTAGGACTAATGGTAAATTACTTATAATGCATAAACGTTTTTGACATTCAATGTTTGTCCATTTCATATTCAAAAGCCCATGAGAGCTCTCTCGTGAAGACAGAAACCGATGTGTCACAAAACAATTATTGATAATATTTATAAATTCTCCAGCCAATATCAGCAAATCTAGTTCGTCATATATTTGTGTTTATATCGCAATGGAGCTTCATGAGAACACAAACACCACTAAATTTTATAATAAAAAATCATAAAAAAAAGCAATAATTATTGTAACTAGCTCATTCATGAGGTGACGTCATATAATTAATTTTAGCCCGCATTTATCTGTATAACAAAGATGAAAGTGCGCAATGTTTTCAACTGGCACAGGAAATCAGACTAGAAATTAATTTTTAAATAAGACAAATAGATCAACTAAGATATGAATTGTGACGTCAGCTTATGAGGGCGCCAATTTTCGTAATGGTACAGTGTAACCTTCGAATACCTGGAAATACTTGATGATTTTGCAAGCGATGTTGCCGGTCCTCCATGTCCGTGTGTAACCTCTATGAATTAACTGCACCAAAACCTCAAATATTCCAACAAGGATATCTATGTTGATTAAGATGAATTAAAATAATATAATATGTTAAACCACTGAATACTAAATTGAAAATGTACTCCTCTTATTCCCATGTACTGTAGGACTATGATTGTATTATGTTTATGATGATGGTGGTGGTGGTGATGTTGATAAGGATGGTGATGGTGATGATGGCTACACCATTTGAAGCAAATCAAATAGGCGAAACCACGTAATATGAAATTCATTGTAAGTAACTAAAGTACAACTCATATTTACTTGTATTTACTACTCAACAACTGATGATAAAGATTTCCTTAATTATTATTATTACTGTTATAGGCCTAATAAAAAATTATGTTTTAGTAAATCGGAAATAAGGAATGACCATCAAAGATTGCACTACAGGGAAGAAACCAGCAAGAAAGTCAAATATCTATAGTTGATTATGCCAACGAATAAAGATTGATTGACTGATTGACTATCAATAGTACGCCGTCCTAAGTGGTCCAGGCCGGGAGTCTCGCATATAGGGAGTTTAGACCACCTCAGCCCCACCATGGTTGGGGCTGAGGTAAGAAAATTTATGATTATGACACCTCTAAATGGCCGGAAATGGCAATCTCAGACCTAGATTATAATTTTTCCATTTTTCTCAATTTTTTCATATTTTTTATTGAACAAAAATTAAAGCGGGGTGCGGGCCGGCAAGTCTCCTTGAATCAGCCACTGGTCCTTATGGCTCAATAATTGTATACAAAATTCATTAAGATGTGATTGTGCTTATAAGTCATATTGGGAGCAATTGGGACACCTGTTGCGATTCTGTTTTTACCCTTCAAGCTAGGTCAGGGGTTAGATTTTCCCTCTGCCCACATTAAGTGTCCTAATCATGGAGTATAAGTTAATACTTGGTTGGAGTGCCATGTGGTGATTAAGGTGCACCATGGAATAGGCATACTTCCCAAGTGAGAGGTATTCTATGGGCATTACTTGTTCGAATTACCGGGGTAATAATGTGAATTACAATAAATGATAGTATTAGGCCTATGTATAATCGAGGTTTAGTATTATTCTGAAGAAGGTACTATGGATATTGTGTTCACACTTTCCGTATGGAAATCGCTGGTTTTAGTGGGTTCACTTAAGTAAATACATAAATGGCAACAGCAAAGACAGTATTAATGCAGTAGTGTTACCTGACCATATATGTTTTTTGTTAGACATTAATGACAAAATAAAAACATATCAGTTGTATATTGCTAAATAAGCAATGTGCTTCATAAAATCAAAACAAGAAATATTGAGTCGTAAAATTAAAGAAGGCTTAACTGGTATGACCATCTGATTAGACCATGTCATAATAATTGATTGCTCTTTGGTTAGACTACCTATTAAGGTAACTCCAACAAAAACAGCCCTAAAAGAAAATGAATGAGTTTAAAAAGGCCACGAGCGAAAAAAATGATAAAAAAGTAAAATTATGTAAATTCAAGAATCAAATTGGAAAACGCTCTGATAGAGCATTTTGGAAAACGGGGGTGAGTAGCGTGATGTTGGAAAACGAGGAGCGTAAAGAATGATGGTGACAGTGATAATGTTGAAAATGAATCTGGAAGAGGGATTATTGGAGCATTCCATGCAAGCTTAAATTCATATATAATACTATTCATCATCTATAGCTGACAGTTCATCTTGGGCAGTAAAGAAATCACGAAAGTATACCATAACTTAATAGCTTTACTTAATAGCTTCGACTTCCTTCTCATTTTTAAATCTATCTTAAGGGATATTTTGCTACAATCCCTAATTTTGGATTTTTGTCATAATATGTCCTAAGGATTATAGAAATCATGGGTTTTTTTTAAATTAAATATTCCTATCAACTAAAAAAAATTTCAAAAAGTTTCTAAACAATTCATCGGAAATCTATCGAAATTCTAAGTTTTACGAATCCTATAGAAATTTGAAAAAAAAGCATAAAAAACCTTTAGAAATTGTATAATAAAACTAAATTCTGTAGTCTGTTTTCTAATGGTTCTTAACTATATCACAGACTATATTACACGTATAGAGGGCTGTGATTATTTATTTTACAAAATAAATGTATTTTTTATTACAATAAATAATTATAGTTTCTACTCACCAGATAACGCTAAATTCATCACAAAGAAATTCATCCGCGATTTCTTGTGTCGGACAGTATAGAGGGCGAGTAAGACCGCACCATTGCCGATCAGAATCGATACAAACAGAGTCCAGAGCACAATCAATTGTATATCCTTGAAACAACAAGTGCATATTATTTGAATATTATATAGTTAGATTCCCGGTATTATATATTGACTTATCTAAGTTACGGAACATGTAATATTTAGGGTCAGACCAAAAGTCATTAATCGGAATAAAAACAGTAACATTATGTGGACTATGCGAGATTATTTTGTTGGTGGATTCAGCTTTGTTTGCCGACGTAAACATTAAGAACTTACTCAATCATGTTCACAAATAATACGCCAACCGATTTGTTTTGTTGAATCCGCATCATATCTCTAGTCCCCCGGATGTAGACGGATTTGAGTGTGTTATTATTCTATTCTCATTAGTGCAGGAATATGAGAGAGTGTAAAATATCGATACACAGCCATAGAAGAACTTGATAAATGTTACTGTAAATAGCGTTGAATAGCCTAAGGCCGATATTGATTAAGGTTACCAAAATTAAGATTTGCCATTGCGTTTTGTCTTAAGGCCAACTCAGACAGCGTCGGCCGACGCAGCCCGACCCGATTTATCGTCGGGGACAGTCTTAAGCCGTCGCGAGAAATATTAAACACGTTTAATATTCTACTACGCGACTGCCCCTGACGCACACCATCGCGTCTGCGTTCAACTCACACAGACCCGACGCGACAACTTTAAAATTTATTTCTGGCAAACAATTGTTCGCATATATTTCCCCTTGAAATAATAAACAATAATCATAATAAAGGCTCAATAGTACTTCTACTTTGATTAGAATGAAATAAAATACAATGTAGCGCCCTGTCCAAACTATAACATTTTATTGAACAAAGACGTGCCTTGTCATCATGACCATTTATAGGCACATCTAGGCTATATATGGGCAACGATAGATTTTTGTCATTAAAATTTGATAGTCTGGACATGGATTTAGATGACGGTTTCAGGTAGATTTAAAATCTTGCAAAAACCATTAATTTATTTTTATGAAGAGTAAAAGAAGTCCAGTCACCAAGCCAGTGGCGGCGCCAGCGTGGAGAAAGGGGGGCTTATGTCCACCCACCGGAAAAGTCAAGCCCCCACCCCGTCGGACAGAGCTCGTCGGGTAGTTAGACTATAAAACATAAAAAATAGGCCAACACCAAGCCAATACATGCCTGTCAGTCTGTGGGTGCCATCCCGAGGTTGCTATTCTTAAAAAAAATTCATTTGGAAGGGGAAACCCCCTCTCAACCCCTTCCTCCAGGCCGGGCCTACGAGCTCAAATCCACCCTGTCGTACAGTTTAACCCCCCCCCCACACTCCCCGCAGAGAATATATCCTAGAGACGCCACTGCACCACGCCTCACAGGAACTTCAGTTTATATTGATCTAGTATTACAGTGTGCATTCTATCTCTATGTATTCGAATAGAAGTTTACGGCTGAATGAGAAGGTTTGCTGATTAAATTATTTAATTGAAGATCAGTTGCCCCTCGCTAAATGTTTTCTCTTGATTTTGGTATAATCTTATTGATATTTTATGATTTGAACACGTAATTTTATTTCCAAAGTTCAGATAGGAACAATTTCATGGTTTATATTTTTGATACGATGCATTTTAATTCACATTTGAAGTCTGACTACCAACTTCCTTTACTTGGTGTCAAATATTTCCTACTGAAAATTGGCTAATGTCTTTATTATTATTATTATTATTATTATTATTATTATTATTATTATTATTATTATTATTATTATTATTATTATTATTATTATTATTATTATATTGGCAATGCAATATTGACATGAGAGCACCTTAGCTCAGTCGGCTAATCTGGTGGTAGCCACTGTGTGTGCACTGAACCTTGGAGATCTCTTGGTCCCCGGTTCAATTCCCATCGCTGCCTCTCCTTGTGTTTCCCCGCCCATCGCTGCCTCACCTTGTGTTTCAGTTGGAGGGCTGAAACACAAGTTACAATATAGCCCACCGCCTTTCAGATGAGAGGTTTAAGCCGTTATAGTTCCGTGTGCATTTATGGCTCATGTGCACGTTAAAGAACTACGCTCTTCGGAAAAGAGTAGAGGATTGTCCCCAGGTGTACTGCCCAATCACCACTAGAAGGACCCCACTGGAAGTAAGTCTTCTTCTAGACTTTCGTGGGCTATCCTTGGTGTTTACACCGAATAAATCCAATCCAATCCAACCAACCTGATGTTTCACGATTCTGCTTTCTCCTTCTGTGATCGTTGGTATATCAGTTGTTAAAAAGTCAGTTGTATTATCCACGTCATCCATTGTGAAGAATTAAGATTGTGCTTCGGAGAAGCAAATGTGTTCAACTCTTGATATATGCGGCAATGCAATATTGACATGAGAGCACCTTAGCTCAGTCGGCTAATCTGGTGGTAGCCACTGTGTGTGCACTGAAGCTTGGAGATCTCTTGGTCCCCGGTTCAATTCCCATCGCTGCCTCTCCTTGTGTTTCCCCGCCCATCGCTGCCTCAACTTGTGTTTCAGTTGGAGGGCTGAAACACAAGTTACAATATAGCACACCGCCTTTCAGATGAGAGGTTTAAGCCGTTATAGTTCCGTGTGCATTTATGGCTCATGTGCACGTTAAAGAACACACTACGCTCTTCGGAAAAGAGTAGAGGATTGTCCCCAGGTGTATGCCAAATCACCACTAGAAGGACCCCACTGGAAGTAAGTCTTCTTCTAGACTTCGTTGGCTATCCTTGGTGTTTACATCGAATAAGTCCAATCCAATCCAACCAACCTGATGTTTCACGATTCTGCTTTCTCCTTCTGTGATCGTTGGTATATCAGTTGTTAAAAAGTCAGTTGTATTATCCACGTCATCCATTGTGAAGAATTAAGATTGTGCTTCGGAGAAGCAAATGTGTTCAACTCTTGATATATGCAGTAGCAGTTCTATATGAAAAAAATAAAACTTAATAGTATGAACGTCGGAATCCGTAAAGAAATTTGAAGAAAAAATGTTCGGGTTCATTGATACCACCTAGACTACATCGACTTACACTACGGCGTAAGTTGTTTATATCTGCAGAGAGGGATGGATTGATGGATTATTAACGCTTCTTACTAATACATATTACGTCATCTAAACTCTCTGAATGATCTAAATTATACGTTACATTTAGGAAGTTCTAACCACCCAAATCATTAGAAATGATTGATAAAGGTATTAAAATTTACTAAAACTCTAGATTAAATCTAACAATTTGTATTAAAGATGGATCTAGTACTAGTAGTAGTCAATCATTGTGATATATATGCATATGTATATCTCCATGTTAAAATGTATGTCTCCATGAGGTAATACCTGCGGCCTATTTTTTAGAAGCGTATGTGATCGCAAACGCTTTTTATATGTAGACTATTCTATTATTCTATCGTGTATGTGCAATCTTTTACACTTTTTACCCACTGTTTTGCTTTTCTTAAAGGAACCTACTCCTCTGATTGTTAGTACATTTGCTTTTGTTAACGGTATACATTTATGTTGATGTGATTATGGACATGAGTCAAACACGTGTGAGCATTAGGTTCATCATATGCCTAAACTAAACTTAAATGCATGTTTAATTTTCAATTTGAATTGACATGGTCAATATGGGATTGCCTAAATGTCCATTAATGTACTTCTGATGCGACATAATTTGCATCTTGCAAATAATATCGGAGACAATAGCGAGCCATTACGTTTGAAATGCAACAAGATGCTTTGCAAATGTTAAATAATAGAAAGAGGACCATTCAGTACACAATTGTAAATACAAGTACTAACAATCAAGCATGGGTATAATTAATCACTTGCAAAACAAGGTCGATTATTGGTAGAGCAATATTTACACACGGTTCAAGTACAAATAAGAAACAAATGGATCAAGACTTTAGTGAAGGAAACCAAATTGATAACATTGTTATCAATAAATGACAGTGGAATGAATTGATAAAATAATGCATTGCTCGATTGATTTGTGATATAGGAGTAATCTAGAATTGAATTGAATCCGATTTACGTCATCCTATTGGTTCTACTGGGAAGCTAACATAAGAATGTAATTTGCCAAATCAATCAAGATAACACCCGTGAAAAATACAACCGTAGAATTTGTCATATATATGTACATATATGTATGTATATAATATATATATGTATATATAAATAAGTGTAACGCATGAAACCTTATATATATATATATATATATATATAT
>NW_022711099.1:646368-652360 GCF_011630105.1 Anneissia japonica
GGTTATAAACACTTCCAAATATTGACGAAGGCCACCACTATGGCACCGATAAGCTTCTTCTTCTTGTATCACCACTTCTTCTCGTATTATAATTTAAATTTGGGTTTAATTCTATAATTGAGTATTTAGGTTTTGTTATCACATTTTTATGTGCATTGTACAATGTAGCTTGTTATCAAAATGTTACTACTATGTTTCAAGTTCTCCCCAATTATAATTTTATACCGTAATCATTAAACTTTAATTTACATCATCAACGATTTTCAAATAGCAATTCTATTTTCGTTTTACTATCGTACTCGCGCAAATAAGCGCCCTGTCTGAATAATTGCCCCTCTCGAATAAGCGCCGTAACACCTGTTCTAATTAGAATAACAATAAAATGTTTTGGTCAATTTTGTCAACGTAACGTAAATAAATTCTTAATATATCGTGATTTTTTTAGCAAGCCAATCCTAGGACTGTGGTTGTTGGCATGATTTGAGCTGCAGAGTGGAATACCTGTCTCTTATACACATCTAGATGTGTTGTATACATATACATACATATATATATATATATACTGTATATATACCTCTTCTGACTGAACAAGTATGGCCTGTATTATAATTAAGGGGATGACAGACTAGTGAACTAAAATGGTGAATTTAAAACAGTAATGAACGTCAGCCAATGTCCGCAGAGTTGAAAAGGCTACTAAAATGAATAAAGGGTATTATGCCTTGAAGTAATTTAGACGCCAGGAAATTCAATGTACTTAAAAACCATAAAGAAAATGTGTAATAAAAACTCAGTGAACATAATGAAACGGGGCATTTAAAGGGAGATGTTAGAATGCTTTAATCTATTTAGCATAAGAATGAAGAATAGGCCCTATGTCCAAAAGCCGCCGTAATTATCTTTCGAGAATATATAATAATAAGCAATAAGCTTATGTCTTTCATAAAGAAAGGAAGAAATAAAAATACATACATGAATTGATATATATATATATATATATAAAGTTATATAAAAAAGAAAAAACACACGCAAAAGAAAAACCCCACAGAAATGGACAAAACATTAAAATACATTTTAGAAAGAAAAAGATATTCAATTAAAAGTCCTCTCAAATTTAATTATTATAAAATTATTATCATTACTGTACTACAATTATTATTACTATTATTGTTTACACAAATTTATATCAATTATATCAATATAAAATAAAAGAAGTCAATTTACAAAAACATCAAAAAATTTAATTATTATAAAATTGTTATTATTCTGATTACTATTTACACAAAATTATTGTTACTTCCAATAAAATTTACACAAAATATACTTTTAATTTACTTATCAGTTCCTATAAGAGGTGTAGCGGTTGTTGATTTAATTATTTGGCAGACTCACAAGATTGACCAAGCAGCACCAATCAGGGACAGATGAAGATTTTTTTGTCATTTTATCAAATTTTAATTATTTTCCATTAATCAGTCTAACAAAGTATTGAATAGGGCTATTTTTTAATCTGTTGTTCCTGCACATCTGTGGCATTTCCTTTTAATTTGTTTGCAAAGTCGTAACATAATTTCCGGCGACTTTCGGCTAGGGCCACTGTGTTCAAGAAGGTAAGTGCATTCTCGTAATTTACATTTAAAGCACCCAAGACCATTTTAAGTGCTCGTTTTTGTATACTTCTAATTTTTTAATATGTTCTTTCGTGAGTCCTGCATTTCATGCTGGAGCCGCATATTCTACATTTGGCCTTACATAGCAATTATATATGGTGAAAAGGTCTTTAGGAGGAACATTGTGATGTTTTAAAATCCGTATCATGTGAAGTTTACCATTAGCTCTATTCAGCATCTGTTTCACCTGTGTGTCCCATTTGAAATCACTTTGAACATAAATGCCAAGTAGCTTTACAGACGGTCGACAAACTATCTCTGTGTCATTTAACTGGAGGAGTATGGGTGGTGGGGGACAACGCATTACTGTATTTCCATGGTAGAGGACTTAGTTGGGTTGAGTTTCATTTGGTTGTTTGTTGACCATTCACTAAGGGAATTGAGCTGTCTCTTATACACATCTAGATGTGTATAAGAGACAGGGTAAATCCTATGTGTGATATATATATTTATATATATACATATATAATTGATATATATATATACATATATATATAAATATATACATATATACATAAAAACATTATGTTATCAACCTTTGTCAAGCTGAAGAAAAATATGATGATATAAATATGATCATATTTGACATAGGTTGATAACCGAAAACGTTTGCTCACTATTAAATAAATATATACCTGGCAACTTATTACCTTCTCTCCGGAGTATATGTGTGTGTGTGTGTGTGTGTGTGTATAAAAAACAATTCGTCGGGGAGAAAAAAACGTATATGTATTTTCTACATATTAGTAGACTCCAAAATCGATTAAATAAGCCTTTGAAACCCATAAATTGTCATATTTTTAGGGGTTCGTTCCCTTGAACCCTTTTGAGAGATTATGAGCGACGCCTGACAAGCGGCCCACTTTATTTCGTCGGGGACATCGGTCCCCCCTTCCCCGTTGGGGTGCTCGGACCTCCCGTCGGGCAAACTGGCCCAAGCACTGCAGTCTTCAGCACAGAAAGCAGGAGCATCACCTCTCGGCAAACGCTCAGCTCAGCTGCCTATAAAAACCATGTCCTACCTGAGTAATAGGAGACCTGAAGGACTAGGCCTACCAGGAATCAGCTTAATATACATGTCTGCTAAAGATTACAAAAGAATGCTATAAACTGCACCGAATTCAACCTGATTATGAAAATATCAGGAGAAAATAAAAAAAAAACAATTGCAAGCCAAGTATAGTCCTGAAGATCCTCGTTTAAAGGCGGTCGTCATTGAATCCCCAAAAAATACTCCAGTGCTTACCTTTATTAATTTCCGCGAAGCATTTTAATCTAATTGTAAGATCATCAAACAGGGCTCTAAATCTCCCACGAGTCGTGGCAGTCTCCTGGATTACCGTGTAAACACTAAAAACCTACCTCCCGCAAATTCAAGATTTTTGCTTGTTTTTACTATACCGTACTATCGCGAATAAGCGCCCGTTTGAAGAAGCGCCCCTCTCGATTAAGCGCCCATGCAAAAATTTCCTTAAGCGCCCCGTTTGAATAAGCGCATAGGCCTAATAATATCATAAGATTTTGGTTTTTTTAGCAAGTCAATCCAATCAATCCTGGGACTGTGGTTGTTGGCATGATTTGAGCTGCAGAGTGGAATACCACTCTTCTTAGTTCAATATCAAAATGAGGATATTTCTCTTGGACAGATGAGAGCTCCGATCCCTAGACAGACAGTATATTTCCAACTTTTCTCTTCTTATTTATTTGTCTAGGCCTAGTACAGCTCCTCTTTTTCTTTTTCCGACAATTTGCACCTTTAGCACATTCTTATCTGAGTTTTCAAGAAAACTTGCAATGATCCTGCCATCCTTCTAATCTCAATCGGCCGATGGCCAACAAGCTAACCATTACCCACCACCACTAATTGCATCTGCTATTCTGCTGTTATGTAAATATTCACAGCACTCTTGTAATGAGCCATGTTCTCTGGAGGATTATCTTTTCCGCCGTACCACCATTTGTAATGTTCTTATAGAATAATTTTTTATTCAAAAGGTGCCTCTTGAATTTAATAAGTTCCCATAAGAACCCCTCGATTTTTCATCTTGTTTGGTATTTGGTTGTGACATGGCGATAAATGTTATTAGATTTAATCTATTAAACAGTAATAGATAAATATGTCAGTTCGAGCCAGTTTAACCTTATTGTTGAAAGTTGAATAAATGCAACGGAAGGAAATATTTAGATGTGTATAAGAGACAGATATATAGTTGATTTAGTAATTAAAATTTGCTAAAATTTATTATAAAAATGTCAACTTGTTATACTTACATTTTAACTTTTCTTTACAAATTTTGTGCCTTAATCAAAGTCCAATCATCTTTTCCCGAGCGCATAGAGACCTCATTTATTTGCGCTATATAAATCCATCTATTATTATTATTGTTGTTGTTGTTGTTTTCTTAATAGTTTTCTTTTGAAAGTATGCAAAATTCGAGTTTCAGATGGAGGTTGGTTTGTTTCAATTCAATTTTGGTCGGATCTGCTGTTCAGAACGGTATTCCAGATATTTATTTACCATGACAAAAGATTTGTCAATCTAAAGCCGCATAATTTCACGGTAGGGCCTCATGTTATCACCTTGAACATATAACATTTATCATTATATTTAATAAACATTTATGATGACATCAAAACATAATAAGGCCTATAAGTCCCCTTTATCGGCTTTGCTATTGCTGTTTATTTCTTAGTAGGCCTATTCATTTATATTGATGTTGATTGATGTCGATATGGTTTTTTACACGTCGCAAGTAATTCTTTTGAGTTATCCAGTTTTCAGCTTTTAAGATTCTTACTGTTTTAATTCTGCTTTTAGATTTTAGATTCTGCAAGACGAACTGTAGATCAAAGTTAAAATCATCTTGGCGACTTTTACATCATTAAGTATATGCCATCTGTTTGGTCCTAGAAAAGCTGGTATCACAACAGTAGCTAAGTCGTACGATATCTTCTGAGAAAATTTCCGCTACAGAAATCCAGATATCAAACTGTAAATGAATGGTAAGACAAATGTTTCCATTTACAGTCTTTGCGATATAAATCGTTGTTAAACATAAATGCCTGCAAGTGAGTTAAAGAGTTATTATCAACTGTCTCCACACTGACGTACAATAACGGCGCGGTACGCGCCCTAATGATGCCAGCAAGGGCGTACAAGTTACGCGCTGAATTACTACAAATTTGTTTATAAGGATGAGGATGTTTACTTTTAAAAGCAGGCATAGCAATTAAGGCGTAAGCGGACCCAAATTCAGAATAAAGGTGCATTCACACCGAATCTGAATTTTCGGATCGGAAAGCCTACGGAACCATCAGAAAATCGAATCGAATAGGGACGCTGCCGTTCAGCGCATCGGAAACGCGATGATCCGAATTACGGTTCGGATCCAGTGTGAATGCAGTTTTATGCTATTAGATGATATGACCACTTTAACGAAACAACGAACACTGTAAACGGAGTTAAAGCGACGACTATTTTCTTTACTCGCCATTATCAGATTCTCGGATTTAAAATATCGACGATGTCTTTATGGTTGAATCTAGTCCAGAATTTAAAAGCTCATCCGAAATGAGCTTTCTTTGATCAGATTCAACTATAAAAACTGCCCTGGACAACGGTTGCCCTACATTTAGAGAAATAAAGGAAAGCCGTACATTTACGAGTGCAATGGGTGTACAAAACAAAACAAAATTCTGCCGGCTTTTCTATAAGCGATTTTCCAGTCATAATGTGAGAACGTTAAGATTTTAAAGACTTTCAAAACAACTCGGTAATGCATTTTCTTAAGAAACCATGACATTAAAGACCTATTTGTGTTTAAAAATTCTTTTTTCGCCAGAGAACGTCAAAATCAATTTTGAGTAGGATATTATGTCCTTCCATACACTTGCTTGTTGACAAAGTCAACAACCCACGCTTTCTACTTTTGTTTGGTATTTGGTTGTGACATGGCGATAAATGTTATTAGATTTAATCTATTAAACAGTAATAGATAAATATGTCAGTTCGAGCCAGTTTAACCTTATTGTTGAAAGTTGAATAAATGCAACGGAAGGAAATATTTTAATATATATTTTCAAAATCATTCGGAAGCAAAAGTCAATTTTAAAGAACGATAGTGTGATCGCTAGTCTTTAAAAGTTAATTGACTTTAACATCAAAATGAAATCTGTTGTACATAATAAGCATTTTTCTTCTCAAAGTGAAGTCTCACACGTCACATTAGGCCCCATAAAAAATTATTAGTTTATCACCCTATCAAAGAATATAAACTAATGAGGGAGGGAGGATTTTTTTTTTTTTTTTTTTTTTTTTTTTT
>NW_022711099.1:653863-686233 GCF_011630105.1 Anneissia japonica
GCATAGCTCAATGTAACTTTAAATCCGGTTTATTTATCGTTTGTATTCTGTATTCACACACCATCACATGTTAAGTTACATTCCGTATAATTCATATACGAAAATAGAAATACGTTTATCTTTAGGAGAATGAATTAAATTTAAAGCGTTCGTTTATCTTTAGGAGAATGAATTAAATTTAAAGCGTTTTGAAAAAAAAAAACCATTACTAAATAAATCCAAGGCTGAATGTCCACAGGGCTATAAATAATCATTCTTAGCGATTGCTGTAGTTAGATCATTAAAGTCCCATTTCCACGTAATCCATGGAACAGTCGTGATTGCAGTATGTGCGCGCGTTTAGATACACGTTACGTCACAACCAATCACAGGCAAAGTTGAAACGTTTTATTTTACATACACGTATACGGCCTAACCAAATTTATCACGCGGATACGTGGTAAAACAAATTATGACTAACCAGCTATTGAAGAAAACTAACAGTTAAAACACATGTTTTTCTTTTCAATGTTAGCATACAAAAAGGAAAGTACAAATTAACATATGTTTTTTATATAATTACAATATAGTGGATATTTGATAGGTTATTACATTGCAGCTAAAACTATCGAAGTACTATTTATTAAGTTGATAATTCCCATCTATAAGTTTATAATATAATACACATAATTTGAAAAACGAGATATTTTGACAGAAGTGACTCACTACGTAGATATTACATAATCCTTTAAAGGTATGTATATGTACATGTATATGTACATATATAAATATGGATACGCATATGTATATATATGTGTATATATATATAAAAATATATATATAGATAGACTAAACTTGACCACTTACCTTATATATATATATATTTGTATATATATTTATACATAAATATTGATTCATATATAAACAAATAAATAAATAATACCAGTGCTCGAAGAGAAACTTGTGATATTGTGATGTTTACAGTGTGTGATAATCGTGTCTGTTTAAATGATTTTTCCTAACACACATATTTTTTTGTGCATGGTGATAACCATTATGATTACCTCAGACTTTGCATGAGACTTGAGACTCCTGGGCACTAAATGTGGTCTTTAGATTTTTCTATTTTTTAGAGGGACACCAAGAAATAATACATTACGTTTTTCAAAAATGAATTATATATGCTGTTATTTATTCTTAATGGAATATTTCATGGTAGCCAGACATCAAGTCATGTACTCATTTTACTCAACTTTCCATTAAAGATACCACACGAACATTATCGTTATTTAATATAAAACACAGTATTCTGTACGCAAACCATGATGTGCACTGGCTAATATTTCTATAGGCCTAGTATGTGTAAAGGCCAACTCAGACAGCGTCGGCCGACGCAGCCCGACCCGATTTATCGTCGGGGACAGTCTTAAGCCGTCGTGAGAAATATTAAACATGTTTAAAGGCCAACACAGACAGCGTCGGCCGGCGCAGCCCGACCCGATTTATCGTCGGGGACAGTCTTGAGCCGTCGTGAGAAATATTAAACATGTTTAATATTCTACGACACGCCTGCCCCCGACGCACACCATCGCGTCTACGTTTACACAGACACTCAGACCCGACGCGACAACAAATCGCGTCGGGCTGCGTCGTACGACGCTGTCTGAGTTGGCCTTAAGTCATCAACAAAATTTATTATAGAAAATTGCATAACATAACTATTATTTCATAGTGGTCTTTAATTAGAGGGAAATTTTTCAGTTGGGTCATCCAAAACCATAGTTTTGGTCTCTAGATAGAGGGCGTCATAAATTGGAGGGAAAAGCTAATGATAAGTGATAGGCATACTAGGCCACATAAAAGTGGTCTTTAATTGGAGATGGTCTTTAATTGGAGAGGTCTTTAATTGGAGGGTATCTGGTTACAGTGCTACGCATCAAAACCTAATTTGAATACAGTATTTAATATATATATATATAACATATATATAATATATATATATTATATATATATATGTATGTATATATATACTGTATATATATATATACATATACATATACATATATAAAATTCACCCTCCGATTTGAGACCCCTCTAATTCGAGACCAGTTTTTCAAAGTACCATCTGATCATTTATCTCTTAACACTCAAGCTCACCCTCTAATTTTGGGACCCCTCTAATTTGAGACAGTTACACCTTTTCCAAAGTCCAAATTAACAAAATTACCTCTAATGCAAACAAATTAAACAGACAAGCTTAAACAACAAATGCACCATTAATTAAACATCAATAAGTATTCGAAAATAAAGAGGTTCATATTAACAAGATTATCTCATACTTAGCAATTATAGAACAATGTTTTTATAGTTTTTAACTGCAAAGATTTGAAATCAGTGAGATTTTAGATGAGTCCACAATGCAAGAAGCCCATCGGCTCGCGGGTTGTAGTTGTTTTTAGAGGGAGTTACCTGACATATATCCTACCATAGAGTGCTACCGGGGGGGGGGGGGGGGGGGGGGGGGGGGAGGGGAAAATTAGGGAAAGATTCCTGTGCCCCAATCTTAACAGGGGCCCATAGAAATTGCAGGTAGAATTTTTTTTTAAATTTTTTTCAAAAATAATAATTACTATCATGGGCCCTCAATAATGCCATGGGGCCAATATTTTGCGCCTTCGCCGCAAGCTTTCTCGCGTGTGTTTGTTGATGTACTGAGGAGGTAAAAACATCACTCTTATGGTATTTTCACATCGAAATTGAACCAACCAAGTCACTGATATTTATTAGCAAATTTCAGTTTTTAACTTTTTTGTATAGCAGTTTTTTTTCCCTCTAGGAGGTATCATCTTTTTCCCACTGAGATGCGGGTCTGCCATTGGTATCAGTGGTCGGATGTGCACAAAGCATTCTTATCGATTCTACCTGTTGTGTCCCGATTTTTAATATATTGATCTTCAAGCATTCAATTTCAATGGCTTTGTAACTCACTTATACTTACAACCCAGTGTTTTTTGTTTTTAAGTACAGCTGTCATTTTGATTTGTCAGTTGATTGTTCTTTAAACCAAGTAAATGAAAAAAAATATTGTAGAATGTGTTGGCCTCATCAGTTGACTACACTGGGACATGCTATAAGCTACTACATCTTAGTAGATAGTGATTTGCACAAGATACAAGATATTGTTGTATTGTATAATATTATATGAAGTCAATTTTGCTGAGTAGCACTAAGATAGTACTGTATAATACATACTCCAAGTATCGAAATTCACGCCATCGAGTCGGGATTCAATATTTCGACATTAATTACGTCATCATCAGGAAGTAGCAATGTGGTATATAATCAAATAATAGCCTGGTTGTTACGATCTTTACATCTTTATTCGAGCACTGTTTCTACCATTACCTAAACTTCAATTCAATACACCCCTCTAAAATAGAGTCATCTCTCAGATAAACTCCCTCCATTCCCAACACTCCATACAATCCTTATTATATTCCAATAGGTCAGTGTTTTACGATGTAATCAATAACATTCTTCTGAACTGCCTCTAGACTTGACGTAAGTCCGGAACTGGAAACATGTAGTGCAAAAACATGACATCGATATATCAGAAGACGCATTACAGATGTTTGTTCGACCATTCATTTTCCAACAACACTTCTTGATTTCCATTACTGATCACGTCAACAACACATTTTGCAACGCGATTTCTCGTCGACACTGAAGTTCAAACGTTCACACCCTTTGTAAATGTACTTTTGTAATACATTATGTATTGTACCGTCAACATGGTGTATGGTCATGAAATGAAGTTGGTGTGACAATTAACATGGTTCCTGGCTAGTTTCCCCCAGATGGAAGACTCCAGATAAACTATTAAATTATCATATTGAAAGGGGAGGCAGTGCAATAACTAATTATAAGAGGTAACAGATCAGCATAATAATTACTTGTTTTTAATATTCCTTGCATTTAAAGCTTAATAGTACAAATAGTATTGTTTATATTAGCCCACTTTGAAGTCACGCAAACAAGTTATAAACTCACACAAACAACCACTCAGGTGGAGGAAAACGCCCTTTTATATATAACAAATGACAACGTACATTCATAGAAAGAGATCGAGGGGAGTAATAAGGGTTCACCTAAACCCATCAGAAAATATGACAGGCAAACATGACCTATGCTTTCCATTTTGTTGGACGACGCAACGCTAGAACGGAATTACTCATGCGTGACCGTCCTACCGGGCGTTCTCTGTTGCCTAGATTTGGCCAAATTGCGTCCTAAGATCCACGCGACGAGAACTTAACCTTCTCGCATGCGCAGATGGCTATTGAAATGAAAAACGAATCAAACGAGTGAAACTATAATTATGTATCACTGTGTGACAATTTCCACAGAGACAACAACCCTAAAATGAACCCACTTTCATCACGTGATCTCAAGCTTCCACTTCTAACTTTAGAAGGCAATAACAATCTAAACCGTCTCAAGTTCATTTAAGTGACAGTAATGTTTCACTTAAGATTTGTGTATTACGGTGCATTGTACATAAAATTTGTGCAGCAGGTTTCTATCTCGATTTATGTTATGCTAATGTTATACTTTTAAAGTTGTACGCTGTTCACAAACTAACGAGCGCGTACAGAGCATCATTCGTTACGTAATGTGTTACGCGATGCAATGTTTTTCATCAAATTGCGAATACAGCACTCCTGGATATAGGTCTACATTTCAACAGGCATACAAAGATAGATGTGGTCTCCAAAACAATTATAATGTCAGTTTATGAGAAAATCATTTTAATCACTCTTGCAGTTAAAACGGCGTTCAACGCCCGTATGTTTAGACAACTCCAGACAGGCACATTGTTTACAACAGCTTTGAAGATTAAATAGGATTAACAATACCTCCATACTCTCCCATAGGACTCTACATTATCCACATTGAATATGCATACAGGTACTGTATGTACATGGGCATGTAATACCAATATGCAGTTTGAGTTACGAACTAACGAGTTATATCAATATACGAGACACGGTAACATTACCTGCACTAACCCAATTCAATTTTGCATAATCTGTAATCATCCTTGAAATTTATTTTCAAGGTGGATTAACATCAAAATAAGCTTTGCTTTACGAAGCGAATGACCAAACAGCAAAGCAGTGTACAAGCATAAATAAAATCCGAATATGGACATCAAGAAATCTGGGCCTACTAATGCCGTGATGAAAACGTACCGGTAATATGGCGACATACTGAAAGTTGCTGCTTTTATGATGTTATATTTGGTCAATTGTTTCATGGGTTGGTGTGACACATTTTCACTAGCTAATAATAAATAAATAAGTTAATCTTTAAGGGTGTAATTTTCAAATTCGCAAGATAATTAAATATATTACGAGAAGTATAACTATAACCAAGTAGGCACTTTTTATTTTTTTAATAAAAGAAAATGGGAGTATCTTGGGTAATTGATATGGCAGGAAAATTGCTAATGGAAAATGATTGGTGAGCCTGAATACGGATTAGTTGTACAGACAGCATTGAGTCAAGTAATTGACAATGATGTTGTGGACAGTTTGTGAGGACGGTGCAGATATATAGTGGAGGCTAGGGCCAGAGGGCACCTAAGCTACAGCTAAGAATGGTAAGACATATGAAACGAATGTTTGGGGATATATGTATCAGTCCATAAGTAGTTTACGGCAAATAAGTAAGATCGTAGAATGTTTAGTATAGTATTTCATATCAATTATTATTATTTGAAAGACAGCTTAGGGTCATGTGTGTAATGTGATATAAAGGTTAAATACTCAAATCGTCCTATCTCATACAAGCTGTTAATTATTTATTGTTCTAAATTTTATATATTCTTACTGACGTGTAAATATTTATATATTAGGCATAATTCAATCAAATGTGTCTTATCGTATTCGATTTCCAATGAAGTCTCTCAATGGTCCAATTAGTGAAGGCGCCTGCATAGACAACATAAGATCTCTGGTTAAAATCCGGGTTAGGGTAACTTTTTATCACAGTCGCAGATTTTATCTAACGTTCAATATGGATATATATATATATATATATATATATATATATATATATATATATATTAAAATGCAAATTACTAAAAATCAACAGTGCTGTGGGAAACAATGGCTGGATCTCGGTAGATATACAAATTTGATAAGCAACAGCTACAAAGTAAACGTATAAGTGAACAGCCAGAAATAGAACCAGAGCTTTCCGACCACACTATTTCTTTCTCAGTGGATAGGCCTAGCCTATATACATATATATATAGGAATGTTATTGGTTTTTTCCCTCTTGTTATAACCACGTACGTATACATGTTTATATAGATATGAATTCCGTAATAAAGAGAAAAGTGAAATGAATATCTATAATGGTAAAGATCATCTGCGTCAATTAATATGAATAACCTCATAAAGTGAAAAATCCAAACGCCATTGCGCCACTTAACATTGTATTCTGCAATGGACATTGGCGATTTGTAAAATACCGTTGGATTGACTGATTGATTGACAAATTGATAAATGCATGATATACAGGCAGTAAAAACAGTGGCGTAAATTCTTATAATGGTGGGGCGGGGGCCGATGGGACGCGATGATAAGGTGAGGGGGAGTTAATTTGCAAAATAAGGTGATTTTGAGGGGGAAACGGGGTACTGGGAGAGGGAGTATACGTAACTTGATGAACGAATTGTTTGTCTTTATTCAGCAGACACGCCTGGGTTCAAATCCTGTGATACTGCGATATTATTTTTTCTCATGACAAAAAGCCTCGTAATCAGGGACCCTAGACACCAGCCGACATAGTATAAAGCATAGCTTCCTTAAACTCGATACACTGTCGCTGCAGTGTTTTCGGTGCAATCGTTGTACTGCGTAGCAGTTCCCAACGCAATCGGGAAGGCTCCCCGATTCGACCGACCAATCAGCATCACCGAAAGCTGTTGGTGATAGCGTGTAGCAAGTTTATGGAAACCAAGCTAAGAGCTGGAAGGGTCACCATTCTACAAATATACTTAAAAATAGGTATGCAATAAGCAAATACGGTAATAATTGAGTTAAATTGTTAAATATGGTGTGGGTCTTTATTGATATGAAAAAAATATGAATACAGTATTGGTCCCACGAGGTGACTGAAACGTCCTAAGGACTGATCAAAATAGTTAAGTTTTATCAGACTAAAACAATATTTTATTTATATCGAAGGAATGGTCTGAATGTACACGTGTTAGTATCAATATTCAAAAAGCGTTTATATATAGAATGCGCATTATTAACTTGTATAAATCGACTACTTATTTGGTTTTTCAAGTCAACTCATGTCGATACTTCATCATAATTAAATACCGCTATTGAATAGCACCTATGGAGTTTTTCTTAACGTGTTAGCCTAGTCTAGATTTTTTTTATATCAGAGCTCAGGCATGACGTACAAGACTCAATGCTTTTATAAATCACCTCACCTCTTGATGGTACTAAGGTCTAAAAACCTGTCCATAATATCACATTTTATTTGACAGACAAAAACATGTGACATGCCTAAATATGGTCATAATTACATCCCATCATGACCATATATAGGCACATCATGACCATATATAGGCACATCATGACCATATATAGGCACATCATGACGATATATAGGCACATCATGACCATATATAGGCACATCATGACAATATATAGGCACATCATGACCATATATAGGCACATCATGACTATATATGGGCATACAACAGTATTTTGTCTAATAAAATTTGATAGTCTGAACAAAGCTTAAGTTTGAAAATTTGTTCGATTTTGGAGAAGAAATGAAAATTAAGTATAAATTTAATAAAGACATATTTACTAGATCTGATGACTCAAATCATTAGCTAATTAGATAAGTTATAGGCTTAATTGGTTTATCATAATTTAAGAGTGCGGTCCTAAAATTCGTTAAATAAAACGTCAAATATTACAAGAAAAGCTGGCAACACGCAATTAAAAGCGCACGGTGTCAAGTTCATGCAGCTCTCAATTATTTGATACTGTAAACAAACCTACCTAAAACTTTCTTGAACGTGCGTCTGAATGGCGTATGTAGCCTAATGTTGTCAAATTCCAAATTCGGCCCCAGCCCTTTCTTAAAGTTATTTAAAAGAGACGACGTCAAGAAACCAAAATCACAATATACAGCCTTTATCACGCTTGATAAAACTATTCCGTAAATCGTTTAATATTTCAGAACTCCCTCATGAATCAATCGAACAGGTAGATCAGCGTTGTAGGCCCTATATGCAGCAAACTAATGTTGCTACGATTGCTCAGCTAACCTATCTGGCTCGATTTCTCACAGATTCATCGTATTGGCTTGATTAGTGCCAATCAGTGCGCATGCGTGAAAAATGTTGACCAATGGTTGTAGGGGTTCGCAATACATGGGTTGCGAATGGACGACCATGAGAGAAAGTGATTGTACTGTACTAGTTTCAATACAACCTGTGATTTTTATTTATCCATTATTATAACGCATATACATATTATTTATTTTAGATAAATGTGTGCATTGATACTGTGTGTCCATTTAAACTATGACAGAGTCGTAAATTGTTATAGGCGACTGCTTGGTGTTAAATTACAAGAAGGTGCCGACAATGTAGGTAAATAAGCCAGAAAGATCTGAATTCTCTCTTAGTCATTTGTATACATAACATCAATGCAACAGTTTATTGGCAAGGTGGGAGGGGTGGGAAAGAAACAGTTTTAGCGAGCATGGGACTCGACGAGTACATCAATACATGTTTTCATAATTTTATTTCGTAATTTCTTTCAAAAAATAAAATAATAATCGTCTGTTATTATTCGAGGACTTTTGTTGTCATTCAGATATATACATATACATCTGTCTCTTATACACATCTAGATGTGTATAAGAGACAGTATAGGCACATCATGACTAATATAGGCATACCATATTCCCGCGAATAAGCGTCCTGTTTGAATACTGTAAGCGTCCCTCTCGAAATAAGCGCTCCTAACGTGAACATTTTCTTAAGCGCCCCGCTTGAAAGCACCCTTTGAGTCCTAAAAAAATAATTACAATCATACAGTACAGTACATCACCGACTTAAATTTATGTCCTATGCATTAGCAATTCGGATCTCAGCATCGTCGGTCGATCTGTCTATCCATCCATCCATCTGTCAGTCGGTCTCCATTAAGTTTAACATGGGGTTCAGTTTAATGCATACAGTACTAAGAATCTAGTTCTTGTTTTATTGCTACATCATCTTGGATTTTAGAAATACAGTATTTAAAATCTAAAAATTAATCTCAATTTTCACTGTTTTCATTTAGCGCCCCGTTTAAATACAGTAAGCACCCTGTTTGTAAGCGCACCTCTAAAAGTGTAAACAAACATTTTAAGCAACTGGGCACTTAATTGCATGAGTACAATACATAAATTTTTTTTTTCAAAGAAAGTTTAATAATCTGGTCAGTTTACAGTAATACAACCTATAAACAAATATTCATGAGATTCGAAAGCAGTCACACTGACTCTAAGATTTGCAATTGATTCAAGAGTGAAACGTACAGTAGTTGATTTATAATTATAGTAGTAATACAACAACGCACATGTGCACTCAATAGTTTTAAGTATGATGAGATGTAGCATGGAGGTTAAGGCTGTCTCTTATACACATCTAGATGTGTATAAGAGACAGATACTGTATTACCTTAGTTGACCATTGACATTGTCTACTTTAATGTTTATAGCACAATGTACTATATATACACAGGCTTTTGTGTAGTCAAGCAATTTTAAAGTGTGTTTCCCGGTGGTGACCTGCCCTGTACTGCCTCTTCGCATTTTGTTTGCGCATATGTGCATATTAATATATTCTTTAATGTTATACATAATTGTTATTTACAGTTTTTACAATTTTTACACATAGGCCTACTCATGTTTTTATACAATACAAATAAATAATTTAATCATATTGTTTTATTCGAGACTAATGAATAAGAATATTGAGACCTATTAAAGTTTGTTTTATTTAATTTACTTACAAATGCATAAGTAGATCTTTAATCAAAATACAGATTTCTTCATTGTTGTAATTTATGATTAATTTAGACTTAAGCCATATATGTGATATTTGATTATTTCACTCTTTATTCCATGGGAAGGGTCCTCAGGCCTCTTTTAAAAGATGCCACAGAGGGTGCAGAAACAATATCAGGCCGCAGACTATTCCAGTCGTCAATAGCTCTGTTCCCAAAAAATATATCAAAAAATATAACTGATTTTACAGAAAGTAACCAGGCATGGATTCAAATCCCTCCTGTATTATACTCCATACGTCAAAATAGTAAATAAATGTTAATAGGCCTACATATATCACGTTTAACAACATCGAATAGTCTGACCATATTGACTATCTCTATGATTAACGGTTGGCTATTTCTTTGAAAAACGACAAATTTGAATGTGGCCTGATTTTAATTGTGGTATCTGTGTGTCCTGTTAAATAAATGTATGGTAAGGCAACGTTGGAAAGTTAGATATCTAAATATCGGCAGAGTGGCAAAATAGAAGGTAAAGACGATTGCCAGGTCACAGGTGATGATGTTGTTGGTGATGTGTGATCACGCACTTGGTTTAAGTTCATATCTTCCACAGGAAATGATCACCACCCTCTTTATAAAAAAAAAAGCTAGGCCCTTATAATTTTAACGTGGTGAGTATTTTCTTTCGATCGTTTCTATATATTTTTGCAAGAAAACGGGAATCAATTTGAAAGGTTTATTCTTTTTTTTTAATGTCATATGTTGTCATTACCAAAAAAGCGCTTCACTTCCTAAGATCTATAAAGACACTTAATTACTGAGAATTGAGGGTCCGAAATAGTCTATTTCACTGAATAGATCTCCCTCGTTAAAATATGATTAAAAGATAAAATGTTCGTATCCCGATAAGCTTCATTCATGATATTTTGGAATTCATCATCCACATATAACGAGGTCGTTATGCGTATGTTACGTCATGAGACTTAAAACAACGGAAGCATAAAAGTAGGTTTATGAAATTCATAGTAGATGTTAATTATTTTCTCATAAAATGTGAGGAGGGGTGCTTTTCAGTTTCTTTAGAACATACCGTAAACTTTCTGAAACAATGAAACTCGTCAATTGTTTCTCTGAATAATCTTACATTTTGTTATCGTCAATATTTCCACCTGCCTAGGACTGACAAACCGACATTAATTTATTATAGAAATTCAAAATGAAATACAAGTCAGCAAATACGTAACTTGAGAATAAAGTACCAAAATATAAAATAATAAATATATATATATATATAAAAAAAATACAAAATACAGTACCGCATCTGTATTGTATCAATCAGTTGAATACAAAAGGTAACCAAGTTATAGCTATAAATAATTATGCTTTGCATCTCTTTTCCCTTCCATTTCTCGTCTTTCTTTCACACATTACTTTAAACACGACTGTTTTACGTTTATAAAAGTTTTACACAATGAATAACCTTTGTATGAAAAAACGGACTGTGTTATTCCGATCGATGTTTTAGCTTATTGATCGATGTTTAAGCGTTCAATTCATACTACGATGATGCAAGCTAGTAATTGTGATCTCTCTGCCTAGAAATGTCAACGGAGAGATTATGAATACTAGGAAGGGGTGATATAATGTAATTTTCTACTCCCTGCGAAATGCGATCTACAGTATTTGGGAGTAATATTATATGTACAATAAAAGATAAACCAGTTAGCACACAAAAACTTATCAAATGGGATCAAATAGGGGCTCTTATTCGCTTGAGTACGGTGTATATATATATATATACTGTCTCTTATACACATCTAGATGTGTATAAGAGACAGATACATGGGTTGCGAATGGACGACCATGAGAGAAAGTGATTGTACTGTACTAGTTTCAATACAACCTGTGATTTTTATTTATCCATTATTATAACGCATGTACATATTATTTATTTTAGATAAACTTAGCGGAGGATTTATCTAAGTATTAGTTTAATAAAACTTCAAAGAATTTATGCTAATGTTCTCCGAAGCAAAAAAGTAAAAATACAGTGTAATTTGTAACAGATTGTTTGTAATGAAGTTAGTCCTTGACTCTTGAAACCTTCAACATTTTAAGACGAATATTTCGAACGTGCATGCGCATTTTTATCAGCGTTACAGACAAACTGAATTAAATGTAACAGCTTAGCTAGCATTGATCTAGATGGTATTGTATAGTCACTTTATTCAAGAATAAGTACTGAATTATATATGCTTAGACCTAATGTACTACCTTTTATAAACGGTGTAATGATTCTAATAATTAATGATCGGAAATGCTAGGTAATGAAATGATTTGTCTAATACATGTATTATAATAACCAGTGCGGCGCCAGTGGGGGTCTAGTGTAACCCCAGACCACTCGCCGGAGAAGAACAGTCGTTTCGTCAAAGAACACCGCTTTAAAAAAAAAATGTTTTTACAGCCAGAGGGCAATTTTCGGGTATCCAGATGTGACTATTCTAAAATTTTCACTTCAACAATTGTTCCTATATTTTAGCACAGTTTACATGATTTATCCATTTGTCATATTATATTATATTTTATTATATCATATTGTATCATATTATATTGTATTACATCATAATTATCATCGTATCGTATCAAACCGGTATATCATATTACAATGTGATGGCATATTATATTTTATTAGCTTATACAGTATAATATCGTTTACGAAGGTACAGGTCTTAGAACCTTAAGATCCATAACCGCAGTAACCGCCTACCCGTCTCGAAAGATGTATTGGGTTCTTTAAAGTGCCTATGAAATAATTATGGCCTACGACTTGTTCTACCACCAGAACCATAGGTGAGGGTGCGGCTAGGCTCGATATTATGGCTGTAGTTTGCGGCCTTAATCGTTCGGCCATTCGACTCGCCATATATTTTCATCTCAAACATGGATTATCCCACTCTCTATCCTAAAAAACTATTTTTTGCCTCAAAATTAGTTCCAATGAGAAGAGGAAAGTTAAAACTGATGAAATAGATTATAGAGATGATATCCTAATAGCCTCATTACGACAATAAATCCCTATATAAAATGAGCGGTATAGTATGTCACAAGATGCAGATATTGAGACCCGTGGCGGCTCCAGCATATATTTTTTGGGGTGCTGAGCTGTCCGACAGGGGGACTTGGGCTCGTAGGCCTGAGCTGGGGGGAAGGGTTTGAGAGGGTGTTCCCCCTCCCAAATGAGATTCTTTTAAGAATAGGAACCTCTGGATGGCCAGAAATGACACTCTCTGATTGTGGCAGACATGTGTTGGCTTGGCGTGGGCCTTTTCCGGTGGGGGGATTAGGCCCTGCTCCTCCCCCCCCCCCACGTGATCGGAATAACTCGGACAAAATACAATACATTTTACACATTATCATAATCTACTATTTCGTCAAGAATAATTACGATTTCTCTTTCTTCACATACATTCATTCACAATGTAATTATACCTCCTCGATTGTATATATACAACGTGACTTAAATATTGGCTTATAGGCCAACATTTTGCGTTTCGCACTAACTGTCATTTAAAAAAAATCCACCGTTGTACATTGTACCTGCCCACACGAAGAGCACTCTCATATAGGGGCCTATGTATGTTATCCAAGGTCCGGTTTACATGGCAGTTACAAGATCTCGGAAAAAAATGTCTTACATATACATATATACGGTTTACAAAATTCCACCTGTAAACCCAAGGACTGGCGTTGAATAGCTTGGTGGTTAAGATGCCTGTTTTCCTCTCCCAGTGTCCTGGGTTCAATTCCTATCACAGTAACAGGACCAATACAGCTCCCTTAGCCTCATGAGTCTTAATTTTATGTAAAGCCTCTTGCGTGTATGTTTGTATTGTGACGGGATTGCCACTCTGAAGAGTGATTAAGTTCACTCTTTGGCATACCCTTCACCCAAGTGCCTAAAGCTGAATAATTTAGAGAACATTTTAACGTACGAAATTGAAACACTATCTGGTCGTCACTTGCATCTTACTTTCCAGAAACTACAGGACTAGGCCTATACCAAAAGACAGGAACAACTCAGATACTGAGCATATAAAGCAGTGTACAGTATTACCAATTAATCAATCAGTCACCCTATCAACGTTGTGGCAAAATTAATAACGTTATTTATAGGAAATGATGTTATAAATACACTTATATGGTTCTAGGTTCTACATAAAACGTTATTAGAACGTTATTGGAGTGTCATATTGTTAACTGGATTGGTAAATTATGAGATGTAAAATGTTTCAAAATTTGAACAGTCGTTTTAGGTAGATGTGTAATATTCTTTTAAGAGTAGTTACAGCTATACTATCTTTACTTTTATGATAGGTTTATCTATACGCTTCACTATTATTACCAAGCATACCTAAATAATAATTTAGATTTAATCTGCCGAAATCAACCTGTTCTAAGTAAATTGGACAATCGCTCATACGGCTTAGATTATTCTCAATATTTATGAATATTCATTAATGCGAATATTATATATTTTGAAATTTATAACATGTCAAAAAAAAAAGAATTTGATGTCTTTCGTACTAGAATGACATAAAATCACTAATTCTTTTTCCATCTACTATCTTTACTATTGCCTTGTCAATTGTAATTCAATATGTTAAAATTTTGATTCTTTAAATTTTAATGTAATTTACGCATGTACAAATCATTACAATTCAGACTTGTGTTGCAAATTTGACTTTGATAAACTTGAACTTGTTAGATTATGCCTTGATATTTTTTTTTGCCTAATCCTTTTGAAATCATGTGAATAAAAGTAGATACGTTTTGTTACGCAATATGATTCGGTACATATAGTAATTTAATCAGTGGGTATCCAAAAGATGAATTATATTTTTCGCACTTTCATTTTAATAATTGTATACATTGATTTCATATATTACTTCATAACTAGATGTCAGGCTTAAGTCCCACCAGAAGCGCTCTTTTAAACAACTGTAGGGAAACTTTTTGTTGAAAGGCTGTGATCGATATGATCATTTATTCTTATATTTTGAGCAAATCTTGCGGCATAGAGAAAATTATTTTTATGCTTGCAGTAATGCTATAGGCCTAAAGGGTGGAGATAAGAAAATCTTTGAGAGGTCAATGATCATTATATACCTACATCAATTTAATTAGGAAGCCTAAAATTTTAATTCTATTAATTTTACAGGTATAAATAATAGTTATATTTCGATTTGCATTCATAAATCATAAAAAAGTAATTAAGTATCAAATATATTTGCAAATATAAATTAGTTACCATTATAATGTCAAAATGTCATTAATAAGTAATTATTGATTATTAAATTTATTTAGAAGAAAACTTCGCTATAGTGCCATGAAGAAATCAATGAATGATGAATAGTTCGTATTTTAGTTATAATAATTGCTATCTTTTATTTACAATCATAATTATATTTATATGCCCAACAGGTACGCTATTAGGTTTACCTGCTTAGGTTACACTAACTAAATTGTGTAATTCAAGCACTAATGCACTAATCAAAAAGACAATTTCTAACATTTATAGCAGAATTAAAATACGACTCCTACGCAGGATCAACCAGAGTTCAACTTAAATAGCACATTTTTCAAACGAAGCTGGTAACTCCAGAAAAGTATCAAACACTTAGGCATGCTTTCAAGGAAATATTTCAACCATTCCAAAACCCTTAGACAAAATCACCTGCCATCGTCAGCCTGTCGATACTACTCCGACATTAATACAATGTCCTGCAAAGGTTACTCTAATATTGCCCTTCATAAGATTCGGACCATGTTAAAATGATTTCGGACGCACATCAACTAAACTGTCATATCAGATTAGCAGAATAATTCGCTGGAAACTCATACAACCATGTCTTTAACATCCCCAAAACCTAAACCACTTACACAAAATTCACTCGGCAAGATCATAGTTGATTTTTTTTTTTTTTTTTTTTTTTTTTTTTTTTATGAAAATTAGATGCCATTTAGATTTTCATTAAGAAACGCAGGGTCATATAAGAAGATTCACCAAAAAAAAAAAACCACAAAAAAACAACAAAAAAACCCCCCGCAAAGTAGGTCTATTTTAGCGCCATTCAGTAATGTAAAGAAGTTAGCGGATAAGAGCGATGCCATCACCAGTCATGATATAAGTCATTACGCTGAAGAAACAGCGCGAAAACTGTCAGATATCCGGTACAACATTTTATGAACATGTAGAAATTGATCTTTCTAATATTAAAAAAGTAAAGAATGTTAACAACGAGCAAATTGCACTCGAATACTCAGAAAAAGGCTAGAATGCCTCATTCTAAAACAGTGATTCCCAACCTGGGGTCAGCGAAAATAATTGGGGGTCCGCCATATCAAAAGGGTCGGCAGGGGGTTTTGCAAAAACCCCCTCTAAAAGTCCCCTAAAAATTTTAGACCAATTTTTCATGACTCAATTATTTTCCTTACTTTTCATTTTTATTGCTATTCATGCCTTGTAAATAATGAAATACCTTTGACATAGGCACAACATGAACATTTTTTTTTAACTGGCATTATATTTTATTGGTGATTTGATAGAATCTTTTACATTTTTTATGTATGCTTTATGTAAAGATGTTTAGTAGGAGAGCCCCTTGATAATGACAATCATTGGATAGCGTACGTCTTATTTGAATTTTTTTTCTTGTATTGCTTTTACCTGCATATTGAATAAAGTTTAAAAATTAGGGTGAGCCCTAAATTTAAAAAAAATATATATATAACATAAATGGGGGATAACAGAATATTACTTTCAAATAAGTCCGACAGTACAATTTCTGGCCCGCTAAAAGTGCTAGAAACATAAAAAGGCCCAACATCGTTGGAGCTGAGGCAGTGTCGACCCCTATCTATAAAATTTACTTTCTGCACCTCTGTTTAATGTCGTACGTTTGTGGCGAATCATCTTCCATCAATAATCTTATTGGTAGAATATGAACTATGAGTCGCACTAAATTTCACAAAATTTTAAATAATTGGGGGATAACAGAAAATTAACTTTAAATTATTAGTCTACCAGTGCCATTTCCAGCCACCTAGAAGTGCCATAAACATCAACCATGGTGGGGCTGAGGTTGTTTTCTATTTCGAATTCCAGAATCCGCCACTGTTTAATGTTATACTGTCGTAGTGAAGCATCTTCTAACTAATCTTTTTGTTGGGATATGGACAACGAGTACCTACTGGTAGTAGACATGGGTGTCTGCGAAGACTTTTTACATGTCCCAAGGGGGTCCCTGAATGCAAAAAGGTTAGGAACACTGTTCTAAAACACCCCACTACATAAATTACCCAAATCCTCATAACAAGTTAGACCAATTTATGAATATCATTCTGGTCCTCTTGATATCGTGCCCTATGATATTTCTCTATGGCCAAGTTTCGCTATATCACTCCACCTGAATTCTTAATAATTTTCCAGCGGTACCTGTAGCAAACATATTATTATTATGTTTATGTACAGCATTACATGAACCCTTTACTTTTAATCATCCCCAGTTTTATTCATTATCTTAACAAACCATAATTCCTAGCACCTCAATAATGGTTTCGACCATACGCTAATACTTATTTTTCAGATTATAAAAACCAAGTTCATACAATATTTACCTTAGTCCCCTGATGTACAAAATATATTCAAGAATTCAGATAATGTCATTATTTGGACCGATTTTTCACCCAAAACGGGTCAATTTTCTTTGATGTGCTAGCCAGCATATACAAGATCATCTTTTCATTTCCATAAACACCTAATACTAAACATGCCAAGATGCACTTAACAATGGCTTCGACTTATGTCAATACTTATTTTTCAAATTATAAACACAACTTCATCTAAATGTTTACTTTAGTCCCCTGATGTATAGATGTATTCTTCTTTGACCACATGGCGAACACTTTCCAATAACGCTCCTTTTCCACTTCAAGAACTCAAAAAACACTGCATCATTATTTACAACCGATTTTTCAACTACACAGGTCACTTTCGTTAATGTGCTAGTCTGCATATTGAAGATCATCTCTAAGCACCTTTAATGCGGAACTTGCCAAGATGCTGGGCAAATCATAGGTTAGCCTAAACACGTTTCAGTTTTCAGTTGCCTTGCGCATTCAGAAAAAGACGTAATACCGTAAAATCTTCCCAAGAAATAAATACAGTCTACATTTAAATAAACAGTTCAACCAGAAGGCATACTACTTAAATTATTATATGAGATGTATAATTATAGATAATGACATAATATACGACTGATGTTGGTGATTTTGATGAATAATTGTTTTAATTCGTTGTGGATTTGATCATCTGGTCCCCGTTTAGTATTGAATGTCATAAAATCGTTTATGGTAACATTTGCGTTAACTATGTTTAGATTTGGTTCGCCCAGCACTGATGACATGCAATTATAAAATGGTAATTTTTTGCACTAACTATTAAGTTATGTCATTGTTAGTCTCTTCTGTTTTCGTATACTGTTCGTTTGTATTAATCAAAAGGAGCTAGCAGTCTAGAGTGAACGATTTCCATTATTTTATGTTCTTATTTAATATATCAAATATCTAAGCACCGATGCCGTACCAAGATTTCCAAACAGTGCTCGACAATATCAGGGTGGACCCACTTTACGCGTAAATTCAAATAATGTGGACTAATTTTCTTAAAAGTTTACCCATTTTACGCAAAATATGAAAAATCTGGACCCATTTTCTTAACATTTTACCTATTTTAGCTTCAAATACGAGAAATCTGGACCTATTTTTAAAAAGTGGACTCATTTTATGCATAAAATTGCATATTTTGGACCCATTTTTATGTGGACCCATTAGAAAAATTGTGTGGGACTGTCCAAACTGTCCCAATAGCTGGCATTGCTAATCACCTTAAATGCTAAATATGCCAGGATCTCAGCATTACAGGCTAAGCCTAAACACGTTTAGCTTTAAACGTGTCACAAAAGGCGTGACAAAACCGTGTGGAGCTTCTACTACTACTACTACAATTAAATCTACCACACACAATTATTGTAATAATAATAATAATAATAATAATAATAATAATAATAATAATAATAATAATAATAATAATAATAATAAAAATACTCATTTCAATCTCAATTTTATGTAGAGAAAATTGAAACAATTAAATATGTTAAATATTGAAATTAACTCTTAACAGACGTGAAATAATCTCTTCTGCTGACATCTAAATAAGGATACATAATCAAATATATTATAGGCCTACTATCGCTCAATCTATCATCATCATCATTCGATGTAATAATTAATTTTGTTTCATTGCAATAACAAGTCTTAAAGAGCGCTCTAAACAACAATAAATCATGAAAATAATGGTTGCATTTAACCTATCAATCAAGGTTCTCTTAAATAATTTGTCAGAGGCATCATAATTTAAAAGATGCAAGTACAATTTTCGATACTTGGAGTCGTATTTGAAAATTTAGATCACGTTAGTAAATTTGTCACCGACACCAAAAACACAAACTTCAATCGTGACTAAAACAATGTTTTGAGGAACGCGCGTTAGAAGCTTCTCAAACGGTAAATTTTTGCCATTAAAGATGTAAAAATTTGAAATATTTTATTGTCACATATTAATATAGGCCTATTGCTTTAGCATTGAATAAAAGCTCAAGGTATTTTTTCTTGTCAATTTTAATAACATGGTACGTGGCTTATGTTGTGTTTGTTCCTGAAAACCACAAAATAAACGCAACATATTCCTCTTGCACACACTGAGAGTATATTGGTTTTCGTGGAACAGGAATAAGCATAATGACTCTGAATGCAACCACTGTTGGCAAGAATAGGCCTACATTGACAAACCTAAATTATAATTCTTGAAACAACAGCCTTACAGTAAGATTTAACGTTTCCCTTAGAGATACCCATTCCATGGAAGGAGGAGAAGGGTATTCGACATTCTTAATCTTATGTATTTTCAACATAATTTACTGAAACTATAAATTAAAAGTTGAATAATAGAAGTTAAAAATGACAAAGTCCACATAGGCCTCTAGAAAACGATTGTTATTTGTAATCATTCTAAATACATCTTTGATAAAGGACTCCTGAATATCAGGTGGCCTCCAAGTTCAGTTAGAAGGCCCTTTCTAAATAAAATTGAAATAAATAAATAAATTGAGATCATCAACGATTACTAGTCTGCGCATTTATCATGCGCCTTTTCCTTTGGTATCTGAATCAATTCAAGGATACCACAATATTACTCAGAAAACCATAAGCAGTACAATGATATACAATCTACACACATGAGTTCACAATACGTAAATCGTGAAAGAAGAACAGGTTAAGGAAACAAGCAAGCCTTAAGTGATTTTTTTTTTCGAAAGATTGATATTAGCATGGAGGAATTAGTTTCCTTTATGCTCGGTTGGGAGATTATTCCCCAATCTCGTGGCAAGCTTATTAAAGGAAATGAAAAACACCTAATTTCTTTTCTGACGTAGTGAAATGTAATGAAAAGGAGATGGAAATCTTATCTTAATAAGTTGTTAAATGAACTATGGTAAATGAGGTGGAGAAGTAAACCGCCCATACAATTTAACATGGTAAGAATATCTTTATAGGCCTACTCAGTTCTGCTATTTACTAAATGAGCTACTTGGTGAAAAGATCTGAGTGTGTGCGAGGCTCAAAGGAAAAGACTAAACGAGCCGCAGATTTTTGCAATTTCTAGCAACTTACTCGGCATTTTAATATACCATTATAGAGTAAAAAATTGTAATACCGTAGTCAATTCATAACGAAACCAAAGCTATGACTTCAGCATGAGCAAGTGTGTGATCAATTCCTTCATAATTTCACAAGTGATAACGTAGCTTCCCAATACCTTGCTCTAACCTGCCAACCTGTACAGTGTATACAATGGATCGTGTGGACTATAAAAAACCCAGTACATCCTCCGAGACAAGTAGGGGAATACCCCGGTGCACTGGAACAGACAGCCCCTGTGGTGGACGACGAGAGTTGCTGGTACCGGGTTACCGGGTAGCACAGACACGAAGGACCCTTAGGGGCGAAGAAAGTCATTGATCGAGTTCCTAATCCACATATCAAGCGCCCTGAGCATCTTACATTAGATGGATATGTGCGCTTTATAAAACTACACTATTATTATTATTAACCTGTGGAGAGTATACGAACATTGTTGGAGGCATTTATTGTGCATTCGTTAACGTTAATTTGTACATTACTAACTAGACGTACGAATGTTGATTTATAGAAGTGCAGATCATAAACTCTATTTTGTCCTTATTAAGCTTTAATCTATTTAATGTCACCCACTGTTGAGCTTCTAAAAGAAAAAAAAATAACATTACTACTTGACAATCAGTGGATTGAACCTGGGATAAAATTGAAGGACATCAGCTTATGAAAGTTAATATCATGATTTCTGATATCACTCCATGATTATAACGTGTAAAAGCCAGGGACCAACCACAGATCCAAGGTGAACACCATAGTGAGGTTTCGAAAGAATGGATGCATGTTGGTAACTTACACACCAACACAGTGACGCAGTCATTCGAGCAATCAAACAAAAACAATGAACTGGTTAAGGATGTCTGAAGTTACTGAAAAATACAAAAAGTACAACAATTGCAGATAAAAGTATGTACACGCCCTGTGATCGTTTGTTTACATGTCTTGACCTTCGACATTGCAATACCAAATTGAAACTACGAGTCTTATTTTCATTATTTATTGAGCGTAAAGCATTCTATTAGACGAATAATGGAAACCGTTCATCGGCTGTTTTTTTATGCTTGTTTATACGTGCAATACGTTCTGTCAAATGTATAAAAAGAATGTGTGAGTGTGAACACAAACCAAAACATTCAGAATACAGCGGCCTCAAAGGTAGACGCTCCCAGCATCTTCCAATAAAACACTATGACGTCGATTATACAGCAGTTGCTTATGCTTATTTCCAACTTTACAAATAACTCATAGGCCACATTCTCAGTGTGCACTTCATTATAACGCCAATATTTAATAAGTTTTCAAATGGGTCAAATTTTTATTTCAAGTTGATACCACAAGATTTATCATAAGCTGCAATATGGGAATATGCCAATGTCACCAACATTGACTTATTTAAAAAGTAATTTAAACAAAGTATATTAACATAGGGGCCTATAATTTCACAAGAACGCTAAGCACTAATTCGGTTGGGGTGGATTAAATTTATACGCTGTAAACACCAAGAATAACCCACGAAAGTGCCGAAGAAAACTTATTTTCAGTATGATTCTTTTAGTGGTGATTGGACAGTACATCGGGAGACAATCCCATAGGGCTACTCTTTTCTGAAGAGTGTACTGCGTGCGTTCCTTAACTTGCACATGGGTCATAATGCACACTGGGCCAATAGCGTAAACGTCTCATCCAAAAGACTGTGCGTTATCGTAACTTGCATTCAGACCTCCAGTTGGAATGCAAGGTGAGCAGAGATAGGAATTGAAGTGGGACCAAGAGGTCTCCACGGTGTGCACACAGTGACTACTACCAGTTTATCTGACTGAGCTAAACTGCTCTCTATGACAGGGAAATTCTAAAACTGTTTGAAACAGACAGACATACACCACGACATACAGACCAACAGACACACATACAGAACCATTCACAGACAGACAGACGGCGATAAATACATCTCCCCCTCGTGGAGATAAATCATACGTGGATTTGCATAGCGCAGAACACAAAGGTCTTAATTACAAAATAAAACAATACATCAAAAAAATGCCACCAGATTTCCTGATTCAGCTCATCATTATTTTAATTATTAAATGTACCGTATGTGGTGAATTATAAAAATTATAATTAATAACTATTAATTAATTAAGTTATCATCTCTTAATTATCTCTTATCTTCACGGTATGATCTAAATAATTTGGATTGTGTGATAGAGTAACTACAATATTATTTTTTTATGTGGTGAACTTGAATTTCTTTGTTATGTTCCATTAATATGAATAAAACATTTTATCAATACTTGTTTTGGATTTTATTGCTGTCTCTTATACACATCTAGATGTGTATAAGAGACAGGTAAGCTAGAAGGTGAAATGTCCGCTACAATACTTACTTTTCAACACAAAGTGCGTCCAGAAATAGAATGATCAACAGTTTCTTATAAAGAACTACTGTATTGCTGAGAGGCTGTCATCGTATCGACCGGCCATTTAATCGAGTGGTCTTTATTATTAGTTCTTGTAGTGGATTCCAATTTCCTCTAATTGAAATTCTTCTTCAACGTGAAATCGTCGTCTTGCACATTAGAGTGACAACCTCACCATTTGACATATAGATGTGCTCGTACAGTATTCTAATGGTCAGCGTGCGTGTGTACACATACATTTTTCTGCGTGCGGAGCAACAGTCAATCAACATGAAAATGTTATGGATGTTTGCATGCTAAATAAACATTAACGTATGAATTGAAGTCCAAGCAAGCCACTATAAGGAAACCGTGATTAGTATTAACCTATTTTTTCCTGAAAATAAACGTTTTGGTATAGAATTTTCTGCAGGCTGATTAGGAAGTTAAAACAGGCCAAGAAAAAAACAAAACAAAAACCCAAAACATCTGCCAGATGATAAGAGCCCTACTCTATTTTCTTCCTACGTATATTATATATATTTTTTTCTGAGAAAGACCAATGTTATTTACGTACGGGCGTTATGCTACGTATACACGTAAACTATGATAATGGAATTCCCTAGGCAGTTGGTACACGGCAACAGTGCCGGCGCTACGGGGGTGGGGGCAAGGGGGCCTTTCCACACAGAAATGTTTCCTTCCCCCTAGTTCCCCCACCTCAAAAAAGAAGAAAAACCACAATTCGTCGGGGAGAAAAAAATATTTTCTACATAGTAGACTATCTATTTATAAAATCGATTAAAAGCCTCTGAAACCCCTAAATTGTCACATTTTTGTTATAATAAAAGCTTAATTGCATTGAATCATAGACTGCTGCTATTTTTTTGGCTTGAGGTGGTTTTATTTAATGTAGGCCTATTTCCAGGCTAATACTGAAAAAATACAGAGCCCGAAAATCACCGAAAAGCGAAATTAAATATTATTTTAAGGCTCTCTAGAAACAACACATAAACAGGCAAAAACATTACATAAACAAACAGTAAACATTAAATGTAAAAGAGATATACAAACGATTTTGAATCTAAAGGGCAATTCATGTCAGTTCCTTCAGTTGCAGTCAGTTGCGTTCAGCTTCTTTCAGTTGCGCGGAGCGCTCACGTCGACGAGTTGAGTTGAGTTCCGTGTCGACCTGAGCCTGCCTTTAAGGGCAATACATGGTTATTACTGGCGCTACATTCTGAGCAGCCAAGTGTTTTTCCTTGCTCTGTACATTCAAAATGAATTGGATTCATTTGATGATGATTGTATGAGAGTTTGTATATACTACCCTGAACTTTTCTAGGGTGAATAAAAATAAGGTTAATATTAATAAGGCAAGTTTTTATTTTGATTTTTAATCGACTTGCAGTAGTACCTACTTCTAATGATTATAATATAATAATTAGAAGCAATACTGCAATATTATAATACTCCACCGTAAGATAGAATTTATGTATTTTTTCTTTAAGGTTATACTTATAGGCCTACAGTTTGCTCTCCAATTCGAGACTACTTTAGGACCTGAAAATTAAGGGTGATCTCTGGATTTGATCTCCACTTAAAAGGCTGGCTGTGTGTTATTGACGGACGATTGTTATTTGCTTCTTTGAAAAGTGGGCTCGAATTAGAGGGGTTTCGGAATGCTGAGTTGTGGTCTCGAATTGGAGGTTGCACTAGGCCTCTATATAAAATGAATTATGATTGTTGTGCATTCCTTTTTATTACAAACTGTGACGTGATGAATGAACAAAGAAATTGAATTAAATTAAGCTAAATCTTGAATTTCTTCTGAAGTTATTAACATCCAAACAGTTGAAAATGAAATTTACAATATTCACATTTACATTAATCATTGTATACATTATAAATCATTACTACGTTAACTAATTGTATAGATGATGAATAACCTCAGCCAACAAAATAACTCGTTGGTAACTTTTACAGTATATGATATTACACATATACATGCTACTCGGTCCATTACACAACGAGTCGTAGTTTTAATTTGTTTCCTCGTTTGTCATGAAACGAAGTGTTCACGTGCAATCATAACAGATGCTGATTAGACGTATTGTAATTTCAATAAGGAATGATGTAATCAATGTTTTTTAAACAAATGTATTTACACAACAAATGTATTTATTTGCGGTTGGTTGCGGTTGAATCAAGGCATTTTCCCATACCGTATTAGGAAAGTACACAAATCAATTCCTTCGTTCATTATTTTTTTAATTTTTGTAGTACAGGTATTTCATTATTGTCTATCTTATATTTCTCAGTTGATTTTATTTATTTAGTTTATCTATCATATCTCTTATCTTATCTCTTATCTATCATATCTCTTATCATGCTATTTGCAATACAAATGTCCGATTTTGTTTTATAGTTAGCGAGATACATTTTATTTTCATTTTTGGAGAATTTACCGAGGCGGATGGCCGAGCGGTTAAGGCAGGGGCGCCGAAATCTATAGCCATAATATCGGCGCTGGTTCGAGCGGCACGCCCCTATGGTTTTGGCGGTGGAACAAGCATTCTAAGATAAGGACTTTAAACCGTAGGCCCAGTGTGCACAATTTGTTCACGTGAACCAAGTACATCCGGATTACCCCGGTGTACTCCGGTGTACTGGGCCATACATGCCCCTGTTTTTTACAATGCGGTTATGGATCCTGAGGTCCTTTGCAGGATGTATCTTGGTAAACCTTGACATTGACCTTGAACTTCGAATGAACTACTGAAAGTTTATATTGTGATATGAATTCCCAAATCAGTTGGTTCGTGTCTTTACGTGATGTATACCTGACCTACTGAACTGTGTATAATATTCATGGTGTGTGAGTTACCGGTATGTTTCGCTACCCATAGATCTAGTACACGGACTACTGTACGATATGAGAGACGCGCACTAAACGCACTAAAGGTCAAATAAGGAGATTATGGTACTGCAGCTATAATTGTCCGACTAAGCCTACTGTACTTTTAAAGCTGAATTCACTCAGTATGTTACGTAATTAATTTAAATTCACTAATAATTATATATAATAATAATGGTACAAACGTTCATACGATATTTAGGCATATAACCGGATATAATACCTATGCAAGTGCAGAATTATATTTCATGCTGCATATGGCGCCACGTCCGTGTAATTAATCAATATGGTGGTATATTTTCGACCAACCACTTCATTGTTATTATCTCTTTAATGAGGGTGAACATCACATTAACGACGAAGCCGGCCATAAGTGACGACTATTAACGATTACTAGTGTAATGCAACTGAAACTGATTATTGAAGAATGATTAATGTTGAATGATAGTGCATTGCAGGCACGTGACCCAGTACGTTAGTTACTGCAACGATCAGCTATAGGCTATTGGACAAACGCACGAACACGTTCAAGGACGAATTATGACAATATATACGTACCGCATCACAAAAAAGGATTCGAAAATGTGTTATCAGTAAGGCATAACGTACAAGTAAGCCCAACATCAACATTATGATGATGATGATAATGATGACGACGACAAAGATGATGACGATGATGATTATGATAATGATGATGATGCTGATCATCATCGTTATGATGACGATCGAGATGATGATACTCCTGGAAATGATGATGGTGATAAAAATGATGACCATGCGTTCGATAATGAATAATACTAAGTTGTTGATGATGATGATACCTACGAAGATTTTAATGTTGACAATTAATAATAGGATAATGTGAACAAATGAGGACCAAGGTGATAATAATTAATTATTCTTTATTCTATTATATTATATAGGCCTATATTATTCTCTTGGCAGTTGAGAGAAAAAAAAAATCAACTAAAATTGTCTTCAAAATGTACCATCCACAACACCACCATCGTTATAATCATCAAGATCATCATCTTCATCTCGTCGACACCTATTTTTTTAAATTTAAATTTAAAATCAGAATAAAATATTATTTAGCAGAACATTTCTTACTTCATAATTGTATTTCAAATTCCATGTGACCAAGCCACTTTTATTGGCCATCATAATTCACAACTAGAATAAAGTATGGTAAAATTAAAGAAAACACAAAACAACCAAAAAAAAAAAATCAATATTTATTATTTGTATTTTCAATTCAGTCCATCTATTCAAAAACATCCCCATTAAACATATTTGAATATACACAGGCAAGGCATGTCATCTTGCATTTTATTCATGTATTGTAAATTGCAGAGAATTAAACAGTGTTAATTGTTTTCATACAATGTTTTCTAATGCAATAAATAGACAAAATTTCTTGTCCCCGTGTCAATAGATTAGTGGATTTTTAAGCCATGTGAAAACTTTACTTCGAAAGTTATATATAACCAGATCCAGGTAAATAATATCTTTAAGTGTTTCTTCACTTCCTTTAAATAACGTTAAGGTGTTATATTCATCCATTCCACCTTTAAATAAACTATAATTTAACACTTAAAAAACCATTTTAGCTTAATATCGTTGGTACATGAAGATATTATTACACTGTTTTCTATACCTCTGTCCTAAATAAGATACCTATATCTCTCTCATTTTTCTTTATATAATTCCTCAGAAACTAACTTAGAACAAAATATAATATACAGTCGTACGGCGACATCACAAACTATTAGTACCCAATGATTTAAAGGTTTGAACAGCAATAAACGTGTAAACATATGAACTCGTTGAGTAAGTAACAGAAAAAAAATAGCTATAAGTCAAGAAAACAATAAATCTATTGATTTATGAAACAAACTAATAGAATAGGCATTGAACCTATAAATTAACGTAGGGTTAATAACTCGAATCATTCATTATTTCGACTTTCAAAGAAAACATTTTACTGGCCAATTGCATATTAATATGCACTCCTTTATTATTTTCAGACCATTACATTTAACTGGTAGGCCTAATGGGGTAATTTGGGTTTTCGCAGTGATCTCTAAGTGCAGATTTTACCATAGAATAGGCCTAAAATGTTAAATTCATGTTATATAATTTTCTAGGAATAATGCTAAAACTACATACTGTTGAGCTAAAAGCTTGGTTTCCATACAATCGCTACAAGCTATAGCCAAAAGCTTTCGGTGATGCTGATTGGTCGGTCGAATCAGGGAGCCTTCACGATTGCGTCGGGGACTGCTATGCTACGCAGTGCACTGATTGCACTAAAAACACTGTAGCGAAATTGTAGCGATTTTAAGGAACAAGGCTAACGGTGATTGTGACTGCTTGGGAGGAGAGATCGTGTTGATACCATTCAGATAGTCACACAGCAGCAAGAACATTAATGACTGAATTCAGGACAAAATGAATCACTGTGTCAATGAGCCACCATGTTCAGTCTCAGGGGTTGTATTGGTAGTCAGACCTAATATTCCTCCTTATAAAATTATTCACCTTTATTATTGTTACCATCATTATTGTTGTGTTTATTAGATTATATCTCTTCGATATCTTCTATCTAAGAAAAAATAATCCATGAAAATCCAAAGACTTCAGATAGGTACTATTGGCGGTGTATTGGGCAGTGCACCGGAGACAGTCTCTTTTTCAAAGAACGTACTTCAAGATGTAGATCCGAAAGACGGTGCGCTATAACTTGCATTTCAGTTCTCCCGTTAAAACAAGGAGACAACGATGGAAATATGGCTATCATGAATTGTGGAGGATACAGTATAAATATTTCATTATTTTTTTTTGTAAACGTTTTAAATTCCTGATAGTTTTTGTTCATTGATTTCAATTCTTGGCTTAAACCTGTAGCCTACAAATGGCAACTATTTCACGCACAACAATGTTTGTACGTTTCAAAATTCCTTATAGATTACGCTCGTGTGATTTTATTACAAATGTAGACCATCTCTGGGCAAACATCCACCAAATCAGATATGTGGAAACATATTAGCAGTATTTACCTAACTTTCAATTTGGAAACACTTTCGATTCAGCGGCACATGTCCAAGTGGTGCTTCAAACTCAAATTACAAAACAAAATAATCACAAAAAATATGAATAAAATACATCATTTTATACTTGAAAATGATTGGACCTACAGACGTTAAGGGAGCTAATGTAATAATTGATCAGTACTGCTCGTTGAAATTATTCCATAATGTTGTATTTATGTATTCGATGATACCAAGCAATAGATATCATTTTGAGTATTGCAAATCCCTGTTAATCTATCAACTTTTATTTGACCTAATGACATGCCTAAATGGTCATAATGACATGACATCATGACCATCGTGCGACTTAACGTGCGCGTACGCGTGCGTCAACAATTATACATACTTAAAATATAAGCGCATCATGGACAATCTGAGTAGTGTTTCCAAACTGAAAGCTAGGTTTGTACGTCTGATATTTCTCTACGTACTTGGTTTTGACATGGAAATAAATGTTATTGAATCCCCCTGAATCATAGCTATGTGTCTACAACAGATTTTTTTTTTGTCCATGAACATTTGATAGTGCTGACAAAAAGCTTTAGATAAAACAATATGATGTTAAATAATTTTTACACCATTTGCAAGGGACTGTCGGCATTTTGGTTAGTATGAAAAATGTAGAGAAGGCAAAATATCTATGAAGCGTCGTCATGCAAAAAGGTGGAAATAAATTGGATATCACAGAGAGGATTGAAAAATTTAGCAAGAATGTAGTTTCTTTGTATCCTATTTTAAAGGACAAACATGTACCTCAGAAGACCAAGCAGATTAATTTTGATACAGTCCTGTCCCCTACTTTGATGTATGGTACAGAAGCCTCAGAAATGAGACCCCTTAGGATCATTGTCAGCAAGACCAGACTGGACAAAGTAAAAAACGAGGAGATCCGAAGACAGGTAGGAGTAACACCCATCCAGATAAGATGGCGGTCATTTAGACAGAATGGATGATAAAAGAGTAGCTAAGAGATGTTGGAACTGGACACCATGTGGGAAAAGACCAATAAGAAGACCAAGGAAACGATGGATGGATACAATTAAAGATATTCTAAATAGGAATAACATTCCAACCTTCCAAGAATTGAAAAATAGCGGTGAAATGTTAGACAGACAAAAATTGAGAAAGAGGCTAGCACCACTGGCAGGCGGAAGCCTACCTGGACCTGAAGTAAGAAGTAAAAAGTAAATAATAAGTATAATAATTTGTATTTTGATGTCATATATGAGACATGTTAATCTGAATAGTTTACCTTTATATTGAAAATAGTTTTTTTGTATTCATTGAATGTTTTGCAATAAAATATTTTGGATGAAGAATGGTGTTATCTATCATAGCTTGATTGCTTTTGATTATTGTATGTTGCTTGGTGAACCTTCACGTTGAAAATCAAAACTGTTAAATATATTTTACTACAGAAATTGATATTACTGATATAGGAAAAAACATTGCCTCAAATTACCTAATATATCTGATAACTATCTATATTACAAGAAAACCATTACCTCCGCCTTTTTTCCAGAATTGTATTTACGAATTATTTTCACCATAAGTATTATAATAGCCTAGGTATAAACATTTTTTCATCATAAATATCTGATGTTTTAAAAACTAGAAATGATTGTTTATAGACAACATGCCACAAAAGGCTTTTTTACCCATCAGTTTAATTTTTCTAATGGCGGTTGTGATATACTAATGATAAAAATGATTTACTTCAAATTGGAATAGTCCAATTATTTTCTCAAACGGGTCGCCACGATATTGTCCATCCCAGCACACATTCATCATTATTGAAAGATGGCGATATTCTACGAACGTATGCTTTCAATTTACCGGTATTAACATTCCTGCTGTACATTTACATCAAAATCCGCACGTTTCAACGCGATAATATTGCTGAAAGAATTCCTTTAAATTCAAAAGTTTTCGATTGATTTGAAGAGAAATTGAAGTTTTTGAAGTATGGGGCGGACATTCACAGCGTCAGAGGTGCCATTCTTAAAATATTCATATCTAGGCCTATATTATGGTAGCGGTTGATGGAGACTCTCCAGTTTGGGTAATTATTTCAGCACTTTCAAAAAGGAATCTGCCCCCTTACTTTTCTGCTATGTGCGGAACATAAGGCTTATTATATCAAGCAGACATAGTCGGGAGTGTACGACACGCTATAATATCTAAGACATACTAGTAGACATTTCCGACATTTTATTGTCATTATCAAGGCTTATGATGTCATTAACTATTATACATTTTCTCTGTATTGTGTCAAAAAGAAGATTTATTATCTATTATTTATTTATGTAGGCATATACATTTAAATTTAATATATCTGTAGTGGCAAGACTGCTTTGTACACGTGCTTGTCAGCGTCACCCGTCTTCTCGCTTATATAGTGAATTTCTTTAAGTGCTAGTGAAAATTTAATATAAACAATATTTCCGTTGACGCTCTTACAACTAAAATATGTTAATGGGTAATGGGTGGAAGTTTATCTGCCATTAGAAACATCTCTTGTATGAAAACATAATAACAAATAATCAGGTAACGAGAACTTTTGGTCATAGCCCCTTATCAAATTAACATATACTGTAATATTCATAAATCAAGATAGCCGTTAACACTGTTAAATTATATATAAATCACCAAAGAAAGGTAAATACAATATTCGAATAAAGGACATGATAATACATCGTAGAGCTTGGCTCTCAACGAAGGTTTTCCTATAAATAAAGGAATTGTGCAACAAAATGTATCTGACTGGATTCGAACCTGCGACCTCTCGCAGTCAAGGCGATGTTATAATCATTAGACCACAGAGGCTTCATGGTTAAACAGATTCAAATAACGCCAGATACACTGTATTACACAATAGGTACGGCTGGAAACAAATTATAGCACACAATATAAATCAAGATAGCAGTTAACATTGTTAAATTATATATAAATCATCAAAGAAAGGTAAATTAAGTGTTTGAATAAAGGACATGATAATACATCGTGCAGCATAGCTCTCAACGAATGTTGTCCTATAAATGAGACAACATATATATATATATATATAT